>NC_080162.1:51939960-52085625 GCF_950295315.1 Erinaceus europaeus | reverse complement strand
AGCGATGGAACATAGCGGCGCACCGGCCATGGCCTGTTCGATAGCGATTGAGGAGGGCCCAATCATAACGTGCTAGGTCAAAGCCGGGTTGACGCTTGCAGGGGTCTGTGATGAGGTGTTTGTTCTTGACCTCAGCTGACTGCCAACTCTGTTTCCAAGAGTCTGGAACAGAGAAGTTCAGTGTAGGCGTAGGAGACCAGATTGGATGCCAGCCTGACTTCCCTGAGCAGACGACCCCACCATGTATACTGGAGCCCCACCTCTCTGGATCCCTGCCCCACTAGAGAAAGATGGGGACAGGCTGGGAGAATGGATCTACCTCCCAACACCCATGTTCAGCGGAGAAGCAATTACAGAAGCAAGACTTTCTGCACCCCATAATGATCCTGGGTCCATACTCCCAGAGGGATAAAGAATAGGAAAGCTATCAAGGAAAGGGACTGGATATGGAGTTCTGGGGGTGCAAATTGTGTGGAAATGTACCCCTCTTATCCTATAGTCTTGTCAATATTTCCATTTTATCAATAAAAATTTTTAAAATTAAACCTTTAGGAGTAATAAGATAGCTCACCTGGAATAGTACATCTGCTTTGCATGCACACAACCCAGGTTCAAGTTTGACCCCCATCACACTGAGGAAAGATTTAGTGTTGACATCTTTCCCTTTTTCCCTATGTCTGTAATCACCTTAAAGAAAAAGAAAAAAAAAATGTCCTGGGAAGGTAAGGCTACAGTGAAGACAATAAATAAAATAAAGAAACTTTCAGAATATAAGACCAAATTGGTGGTTAGTATTAGGAAAGGGAAGAGGGGGATATGTATACTGAATAAATCAGCCGATTGTGTGAAGGACAAAACCAGACTTTGGATGGTGAATCTAACACAGTATAGATGATGTACACCAGAAATTTATATACTTTTATAGTATGTTACTTTTATATGTAAATATTGTAGCTTCTCCAATGTTGTTTGTCTTTCTAGGAATGTCATTAGATTCAGAGGATAATCACACCCATATAAAACTAGATTGTAGTACATGTTCATTATAACTGTATGTCTCAAGTCTCACAACACTGACATGTTTTGCTTTTTTCTAAGAAGCTAAAGTCTGATTTATAAAAAGCAAAGTAAAAACTCAGGATTACAACTAAGCAAAGCCTTGTGCCAATTTGTTTTCATCATAGTATTTTTGAATTCAGGTGGAATGAACACTACATCATAGAAATGAAAGATTTCATGTGAGCAGAAAATTGCCACTATTATGAGATAGAGAGAAGAACCATTCTCAGCTGGAATCCGATATAAAGTGAGAGAAAAATATTGGCACACGTTTCTGCAAGGCGTGAAGATGGCACCAATTCACTGGAGGGTTTCGTTCTAAATAAATGGTCACTTCATGGAACCTCAAGACTCAGTGAGGTCAGCTTTAATCATCAATTTACAAAATCCTGGTTAATCTCTCTGGTGCTGTTTTATTACTGGAATGTAGGAAAATAAATTTCCAGTCCTCCAAGGAAATGCATGAATAATACAGAGGTAAGGCTCCAAAACACCTTTTTTCCTTTGTGAGACTAGGTCTTACCCTATCCAGGCAACAGCTCCTAACCTCAGCAGCCTGGGGCAATGAACCCAACTGGAAAGGCAGAAAAGGGAATTCACAGCAGTAGGGGTCAAGTGTAGGTGAGGGTGGGGGAAGGATTCCAGGCAAATAAAAGAGAAATACTTTGGGAGGGAAGGGTAAACAGTATAATGGTTATGCAAAAGACTTTCATGCCTGAAGCTCCAATGTCCAAGGTTCCATTCCTAGCACCACCAAAACCAGAGCAGTGCCCTAGTGTCTCTCTCCTTTTCTATAAAGTAAAATAAAAAAATTAAAGATTGTATTTATTTATTTATTAATACAAGGTGGGGCTGAGAGGGACTGGGGGTGAGAGAAGAAACCAGAGCATCATCACTCTGACACATGGGATGTCGGGAATCAAACTCTGGATTTAATGCTTACAAACTGAGCACCCTACTTACTGTGCCACCACCCTGGCCTTGTTTTTTTTTTTTTTAATTAAACAAAAACAGGGAGGTGGCACACCTGGTTAAGCATACACATTGCAGTGCACAGGACCAGGGTTCAGGTCTCTGGACCCTACCTGCAGAGGGAAAGCTTCATGAGTGGTGACACAGGGCTTCAAGTCTCTCTGCCTCTTTTCCTCCATTTCTTCCTCTCCTCTCAATTCTGTCTCTACTCAATAATAAAAATAAGTAAAAATATTTTTTAAATTAGGGGGAAAAATAGATGTTTTAGGGAGAGAAAGAGAGGAGTTCTGTGGACTAGGCTGGTTGGTGCATTCCCCACTCCTGGGGGCATATCTCAGTTACATTCTGAGTCCCCATGTCCTATGGTTTCCCAAGTGCAGCTCCAAGCCCAGGCTCCTCTGGTCAGGCACTCTACGCGGATATCTTCACCCACCCTGTCCAACGCTTGACGTCTTGTCATCCAATCTGGTCCCCTACGCCTACACTGAACTTCTCTGTTCCAGACTCTTGGAAACAGAGTTGGCAGTCAGCTGAGGTCAAGAACAAACACCTCATCACAGACCCCTGCAAGCGTCAACCCGCGCAGCGGGTTAAACGCAGGTGGCGCAAAGCACAAGGACCGGCATAAGGATCCCGGTTCGAACCCCGGCTCCCCACCTGCAGGGGAGTCGCTTCACAGGCGGTGAAGCAGGTCTGCAGGTGTCTATCTTTCTCTCCTCCTCTCTGTCTTCCCCTCCCTCTCTCCATTTCTCTCTGTCCTATCCAACAACAACAATAATAACTACAACAATAAAACAACAAGGGCAATAAAAGGGAATAAATAAATAAAATAAATTAAAAAAAAAAGAAATAAAAAATTTTTTAAAAGAAAGGACTGTTTAAGTTTAGTTCATTTATCCATTTTATTTATTGGATAGAGATAGAGAAAACTTGAGAGGGAAGGGGAGATACAGAGGGAGAGAGACAGCTTCTCCCCTGCAGGTGGGGACCAAGGACTTGAACCTTGGTCCCTGCACACTGTAACATGTGCACCAACCAACCCATAGACATGATTTTCTATATGCAGCTCTAATTTCTCTATATGTCACAGCAACAAAACACAGGAGAAACCATAGCTTTTTCTGACTAAACATTCCTCCATCATCTGTAATTTCTGGTTCTTCTGTAATTGCAAAAATATCAGCCATATCTCCTGCTGCTCCAAGAAAAACACAATGTACCCAGTCCACACTGCTATTCGCTCTGTTGGAGACATGAATCAGGGTTGGTTAGTCTGTGATGTAGCTCCATCACTCTGTCCTCTTAAGCAATCGCAAAGCTCTCTTTTCTGTTTTAATGAACTGGAATTTGGCCAATAAGGAGCTAGGGTCGGGGGGGTGGGGGGACTGACAGTGGGGTCAGCATTAGATGGATTATGTGAACTGATGAGCTCTGCCTTTATTAACTTTAACTTCGGGGGGTGAGGGGATGATAGGGGTATCTGCTAGTGGGAGAGGAGTCATTCCACAGGACAAGACCCTGGGTTAGAATAAGGGAACCTCCGGGAGTCGGGCGGTGGCACAGTGGGTTAAGTGCATGTGGCGCAAAGCGCAGGGACCGGCGTAAGGATCCCGGTTCGAGCCCCCGGCTCCCCACCTGCAGGGGAGTCGCTTCACGGGCGGTGAAGCAGTTCTGCAGGTGTCTATCTTTCTCTCCCCTCTCTCTCTGTCTTCCCCTCCTCTCTCCATTTCTCTCTGTCCTATCCAACAACAAAGCAATGTCAACAATGGCAATAATGACCGCAACGAGGCTGCAACAACTAGGGCAACAAAAAAAAGGGGAAAAAATGGCCTCCAGGAGCGGTGGATTCATGGTGCAGGCACCGAGCCCAGCAATAACCCTGGAGGGGGAAGAAAAAAAAAAAAAAGAATAAGGGAACCTCCAAGGTCATGGAGAATAGTAGTGCTAGTCAGGGAGGTAAGCAAAGCTACAACTATAAACTTTATATAGCACTAAATGCATTCTTTTTAGTATTGAGGAGCTAAAGCAGTGGTAGCACATGAAACTTGTATGTGAAAGGTCTCAAGTTCAATCCCCAGCACCACCATTTGTCAGAATTAAGCAGAAATATGATGAAAAAACAAAGTTAAATTTCTTTTCTTTTTTTTAACAAGAGCTCTGCTAAATTCCCCAGTTTATGGTGGTGCTGGGGATTGAACCTGGGGCTATTGGTGCCTCAGGCACAAAAGTCTTTTTGCATAACCACCATGGTATCTCCACTTATTCTTTTTAGTTTTAATGTATGCATATAATATTTGATCATAGTTATATAATGTTATGCAACATTTTATTATCATAATCCATGATGCTAAACAGTGATTGCTATCAAACTCACAATTTTATTAAGAGTTTTGAAGCCTACTAGGGAAAGAGAGAGACAGGCTGGGAGTATGGATCGACCTGTCAATGCCCATGTTCAGTGGAGAAGCAATTATAGCAGCCAGACCTTCCACCTTCTGCCACAATGACCTTGGGTCCATATTCCCAGAGGGTTAAAGAATAGGAAAACTATCAAGGGAGGGGATGGGATACGGAAGTCTGGTGGTGGGAATTGTGTGGAGTTGTACCCCTCTTATCCTATGGTTTTGTTAATGTTTCCTTTTTATAAATAAATAAATTAAATAAGGGAGTCAGGTGGTAGCGCAGCGGGTTGGGCACACATGTCACAAAGCTCAAGGACTGGCTTAACGATCCTGGTTTGAGCCCCTGGCTCCCCACCTGCAGGAGGGCCACTTCACAAGTGAAGTGAAGTAGGTCTGCAGGTGTCTATCTTTCTCTCCCCCTCTCTGTCTTCCCCTCCTTTCTCCATTTCTCTCTGTCCTATCCAACAACGACATCAATAACAACAACAATAATAACTACAACAATAAAACAAGGGCAACAAAAGGGGATAAATAAAATTTTAAAAATAAAAATAAAAAAATAAATAAATAAAATAAAAGAATTTTGAAGTCTTATTGCTCATCTTCTGAAATCAACCTATCTTCAAGTCCTCTAGCATACCCTACGGCAGCACGCTGTGTTCGTTAACCTCTGACCCTTTAAGAGGCCCTGGCACCTAACAGTGTCCTTGAGAGTTCACTGCAGCCAGCCTGGAAGGTTAGTGGGCAGTATATCCCAAATTAATTGTTCAGAGCAATGCTGTGTTTGTCTATCTTTATAAACCCACAGCTCCTGTTATCTCAGCTTTCAACTGTTCCCGAGATGGTGCTAAGAACCCCCTGCCCTGCAGAACAAAGCAGAACCTTGGTGAGTTCAATCGTGAACTTTGATCATGAGTAACTTCACTGAGAATACCTGCCTCTTTATTTTTATATAATTTTTTATTTGCTACTAATAGTGTGTTACAAGAATGTAAAATTACCATGTATAGTTTTATACCACACCCACCAGCAAAGTTCCTCTCCCCACCCTCCCACCTCCCAGTTCTCAGAGGTCTTAAATTTGCTATTTAAAATCAGTCCAGGTGAGCATTGATGCAGTTGTGCCTGAACAACTAGTCTTTCATTTTACTTTCCACATGCTAAGGGCTAAATCACATCCCTCTAAAAAGATTTGTTAGAGTCCTAATGCTCAGGGCCTCATAAGTATTTTTTTATAAAGAGGGTCTATGGAAATATAGTCAAGTAAGATGATATCAAGGGGGTCCTTTATACAATATGATGTATGTCTTTACATATGGGAAAATTGGACACAGACATAGGCAGAAGAAAGACAGTATGAAGTTATACAAAGAACACCATGTAAGGGTGGAGGCAGAGCTGCAAGGAAAGCATTTCCAAGCCAAGGAGCTACTGATGCTACCAGGAACTAGGAAAGTGAAGAACAGCTCCTTTCTAGGTGGGGGGAATAGTATAACGGTTATGCAAAGAGATTCCCATGCCAGAGGCTCCAAGACCCCAGGTTCATTCCCCTGTACCACCATAAACTAGAGCTGAGCAGTACTCTAGTAAGAGTAATTAATTAAAAATAAACAAAATAATTGTCTCAAACAAACAAAAAAAACCCCAGCTCCTTCCCTAGTGTCTTCTGAGGTAATGTAACCTTGACAACCTTTGATTTTTATACTTCCAGTAGTAAGAAAAAGTAAATATTTTTTGTTTATTGCTACTCAGTCTGTGGTTTGTTACAACAGCCATAGAAAACTAATATACCAGGGGCTGGGTGGTGGTGGTGCAGCTGGTTGAGCACACATGTCACAAGGAGCAAAGACCTGGATTCAAGCCTCTGGTCCTCACCTGCAGGGGAAAGGCTTTGGGAGTGGCTAAGCAGTGCTACAGGTTTCTCTCTCTCCCGCTTCCCTCTCGATTTCTGGCTGTCTCTATCCAATAAATAAATAAAGATAATTAAAAATTAAACTACTACACTCATATTCCTACACAGAGTTACTCTGGAGCTATCCAGAATTGCTACTTTATAGAGAGACCTAGTGCTTGGCAAACCTAGTCTGAATGGCTCTAGCACTTTTAAGTTCTGAGCCCATAAAAAACAATTTAACCTCTCTGTGGCTCAGTTTCTACATTCTGGAGAAAAAACAAAAAAGATAAAACTATGTTTTATGTACCATGGAGGCCAGACATGAGGTACCACCTCACAGGTTTGTTAGAATTCTGAAATAAGACTGGTATGTATGAAGTTTCCAGCATATCATGAGCACTAAGTACCCTCAGCTGGCCTGATTAGTACTTGGGGCCTTGGCAATTGAGTCTGCAGAAGCTTAAGTCTCATACAAAATACAACATGGGATTTGAACGCCTCCAGAAACGGCTCGCATGTCATCATACAGGTGGGCACCCTCTGCTCAACCATCTTGAAATTACTAATGATTGTTGTACAAGGAGTTCCCATCTTCACTTTGTACTGAGTCCCATTACTTACGTGATGAATGACCAGCAGTATGATGAGTCGGGCGACCCAGATGTGGCTGACCATCTCATTGCCTCCCTGGATGCAGCACGCCAAGCCCGCTGGCAACAACTCACGGAAAGTCTGAACTTCACCCACTCAAGTAGGAAGGCCTGGAAGCTTCTTCACAGACTGGGTGCCGGTAGCCAACCCCCTCCCATCTCCCATCCTCCCGTATCTCCAAACTCAGTGGCCAGTCACCTAACTCAAGTTGGACATGCTAAGATCGACCCAGTCTGGAAAAGAGAAATTTCCCATGAGTGGTCATCCCACTTCCGGTTATCTTGTCCATCTCCAAAACTCTCTCCCTTTACACTGTCTGAACTGGAAGACGCTTTGAAGAGGGTTAAACTGGGAACAGCTGCTGGTTATCATAACATCACCCCAGAACTCATTCTTAACCTGGGTCCCGCGGCAAAGAAGTGGCTCGCTTCATTCCTGTCCCACATCTTGGAATCTGAGTCTATGGCCAAAGTTTGGCGTCGTGCGAAGATAATAGCGGTTTTGAAACTAAAGAAAGACCCAACACTGGCCACCAGCTATAGACCAATTTCTCTTCTCTCCATGTGTTACAAACTCCTTGAGAGGCTGCTTCTGTCACGTATTTCTCATCTTACAGAGAAATTCCTATCACCCACCCAAGCTGGTTTCCGCCCAGGAAGATCTACCTGTGAACAAGCCCTGGCCCTCTCAACTTACATTGAAAATGGATTCCAGAAGAATTTAAAGACAGGTGCTGTCTTTGTTGATCTCACAGCAGCCTATGACACGGTCTGGCACCGTGGTCTCCTAGTCAAAATCTCAAGATGCCTGCCTCCATGGGTGGCCAACACTATATCATTTCTTCTCCAAAACAGAAGATTCTGGGTGCATCTGGGTGACAAGTCTAGCAGATGGAGACTTGTCTCAAGTGGCCTCCCCCAGGGCTCTGTTCTGGCTCCTACGCTATTTAATATTTACATCAATGACCTCCCAGAAACTTCTTCAAGGAAGTTCATCTACGCCGATGACATCTGCTGTGCAACTCAGGCATCCAAGTTCGACATCCTCGAGGAAACACTCACGAAAGACATGTCTCTGATATCTGATTACTGTAAAAAATGGCGACTAATCCCTAGCACTGCAAAAATGCTATCATCTGTTTTCCATCTACACCATGCCTTGGCCTCGCGTGAGCTTAATGTGCAGCTTGGCGATATGAGAATCCGGCATGAAGCCCAGCCAGTCTATCTTGGCATTACTCTCAATCGCACTCTGTCATTTCACGAATATCTCATAAAAACTGCAGCAAAGGTGGGCGCGAGGAATAACATCATTGCAAGACTGGCCAGCTCCTCATGGGGCACGAGCGCTTCCACACTATGATCATCATCTCTGGCATTATGCTATTCCACTGCAGAATACTGTGCCCCATGGTTCCGTAGCCCCCATGTCCACTTGGTCGATTCCAAATTATATTCCTCCATGAGGATAATTTCTGAAACCATCCGTTCCACCCCGGTTCCATGGCTGCCAGTTCTTAGCAACATCGCCCTGCCAGATATTCGTCAGGATGCGGCATCATCTAAGTTCATTTCCCAAGTCTACGCTCGACCGGACCTGCCAATATACGCGGATATCTTCACCCACCCTGTCCAACGCTTGATGTCTTGTCATCCAATCTGGTCCCCTACGCCTACACTGAACTTCTCTGTTCCAGACTCTTGGAAACAGAGTTGGCAGTCAGCTGAGGTCAAGAACAAACACCTCATCACAGACCCCTGCAAGCGTCAACCCGGCTTTGACCTAGCACGTTATGATTGGGCCCTCCTCAATCGCTATCGAACAGGCCGTGGCCGGTGCGCCGCCGCTATGTTCCATCGCTGGGGAGCCAGAGACGACCCGAACTGCCCCTGCGGCTACAGACAGACTATGACCCACATAGTCAACGACTGCCACCTCTCCAGATTCAAAGGAGGTCTCGAAACTTTACATCAGGCTCAACCTGACGCTGTTGACTGGCTACGGAAGAAGGGCAAATGCTAGAAGAAGAAACTTACGTGATCTCCTCTAGTCACGCACGTGGGTTCAATATTGAGTGGTCTATGACCAGTATTTTCAGGACAAAGTTATATTGAGAATGGAACCAATCCCCAAATCTAGATTCCTCTATTAGATATAGAGCACTCACCACTTTTTAGTTTATTTTTATTAGTGATTCAATATTGATTTACAAAATTTTGAGATAATGGGGGTATAATACCTTATGATTCCTACCACGAGTTCTGTGTCCCATCCTCTCCACCAGAAACTGCAGTTCTACCAAGGTCACTGATATGGACTGGTTCTATAACTATATCTATATATTTTTTTCCATTTTTAAATGTCCTTGCCTTTACTTTCTTTCTAAGTCACTGCTACACCTATTACTGCTTCCAGGTGTCTTTCCTTTTTTCCTCTTCTCTCCCAGATAAGTGCCTGGCTTCCTCTGGTATTTTCCAGATTCACTTCTATTTTAGTGATGAATACCTACCATTTTTCAGTTATTTCTTTTAAAAATATTTATTATTATTATTATTATTATTATTATTTTGAACCAGAGCACTGCTCAGCTCTGGCTTATGTTGGTGCGGGGAATTGAACCTGTGATCCTTACACTGGTCCTTGCGCTTTGTGCTACGTGGGCTTAACCCACTGTGATAACGCCCACTCCCGGGATTGAACCTGGGACTGCAGAGACTCAAGCAAGAAAGTCTCTTTTCATAACCATATGCTATCTCCCCTGCCCCAAAAAATATATTTATTTATTTAATATAAGATAGAGATAGAAACAGAGATGGGGAGAGAGAGCAGAACACTGCTCAGCTCTGGCTTATGGTGATACTAGGGATTTAACCTGCGAACTCAGAGCCTCAGGCATGGAAGTCCTTTTCATAATCATGCTGTCTCCCCAGTCCACTTCAGTTCTTTCTGTCAGTCACATTTACATATGCGAATGCCTCTAGCTTCACTTTATTTGCACACTATACATATTTTTACTTAAAAATCTCTCTTGGGGGGAGTCGGGCTGTAGCGCAGCGGGTTAAGCGCAGGTGGCGCAAAGCACAAGGACCGGCATAAGGATCCCGGTTCGAACCCCGGCTCCCCACCTGCAGTGGAGTCGCTTCACAGGCGGTGAAGCAGGTCTGCAGGTGTCTATCTTTCTCTCCTCCTCTCTGTCTTGCCCTCCTCTCTCCATTTCTCTCTGTCCTATCCAACAACAACAACAACAATAATAACCACAACAATAAAAAAACAACAAGGGCAACAAAAGGGAATAAATAAATAAAACAAATATTTTTAAAAAAATTTCTCTTGGGAAAATCGGGCGGTAGGGGTTAAGCGCACGTGGTTCGAAGCGCAAGGACCAGCGTAAGGATCCCAGTTCGAGCCCCCCGGCTCCCCACCTGCAGGGGAGTCGGTTCACAAGGTGAAGCAGGTCTGCAGGTGTCTTTCTCTCCCCCTCTCTGTCTTCCCCTCCTCTCTCCATTTCTCTCTGTCCTATCCAACAACAATGACATCAATAACCACAACAATGTTAAACAACAAGGGCAACAAAAGGGAAAATAATCAAATATTAAAAAAATTCTTAAAAAAACTTAAAAAAAAAAAAGAAATGTTTTCTGGAGGTTGGGGAGAACGATAAAGGGAAAGGGCTTCCAAAAGATCCTTTTCTTTCTGCTTCCTCAGCATGAGTCAGGGACCTTGAGCTACTGTGACTGAATGTGAACTATCTCCAGCTGGAATTTTGAAGGTTTCCTCAGAAGAAGGCATATTTTTATCTTAACCCAAAAGGATATTTTTGGCTTCTTTAGCCAGCCTGTCCAAGCCTTCAGGAATCTTCTTGCCTTAATAATTCAGTAAACATTTACAAAGGACCTGCCAATGTCAGACTATTTTTAGATGCTGAAGAGACAGCATGGACCAGAAGCGACAAAAATCCCAATTTCCCTAATAAATATCAAGTGACAACAAATGCTTCATGACAAATGAGGCAGGGCATGGGCTAGAGCAGTTCAGAAGGTTTGCTATTTTATGAGGTCAGGGACATTCTCTTCGCAAAGGTCTTTTGGGGAGGCGGTGGGGAGGGGCCTTTCAGGGGTCCAGGGTGCATAGGGAAGTGGGAGTTGGGACACATGGATATCTGAAGCACATTCCAGGCTAAAAAAAAAAACCAGAGGGCAACAAGACTGCTGTGTGGCTAAGTAAATCAGCGATAGATGGATGGGAGGTGAGAAGCCAGATCACATAGGGGCTTGTAGGTCGTGGAAAAGGTTGTGCATTTCACAATGAGGTGGGAACTGGAGAGAAATGAAGAATGGTTATGATTTTAAAAGATTTCTCTGGAAAGTGGGAGAGAGCTCACCTGGTGGTATGCACATTTACCATGCTCAAAGCCCTAGTTCAAACCCTGACCCCACACTGGAGCACCACAGGCAGCACCAAGAAGAACTCCATGGATAGTATAGAGTGGTGCTGTGGTCTTTCTGCCACACCCCTCTGCCTCTCTATGCCCCTATCTGAAATTAAAAGAATGAGAAAGTTGGCTTGGGAACAGTGGAATCATGTATGTGTGATGCCCCTATGCTAGGGATAAAAGAATGAAAGCAAAATAAAAATGAATTTAAAACTCCTGTAATACCCACCATGGAGGAAACAAACTTTAGACACACTGAGGTTAAAACTGACCACTAAATATGACAATCCTAAGGTCCTGAGACTTCTTCCTTTTTCTTCCTTCCTTCCTTTCTTTTCTTTCTTCTTTTTTTTTTTAACAGAATTTGTGGTATGGGTGCATTTATTTTTCAACATCTAGGAGCTTTACTTTTGAGTTCTTCCTTTGTTAATGAGTCAATATTGACATATTACCACTCCCAAGTCAGCAGCTTAGATTCTTCTTCTCCCTAATGTCCGAATTCTGCCCCAGGAGCTTATCCAGGGTACCAGCTTTTACTCACTATGTCTCAAAGGGATCCTTTGACCAGGATAATTCACTGGGACTTTTCTTGCTGTTGAACATAACAATTCTGAGGAGTGTGGGTGAGGTGTCTTGTAGCCAGCCAGCCCCCCCTTTTTTTTTGTCATCGCTCAGGCTTCACTGATCCAGGCTGACTTTCTCAGACAGAAAGAGACAGAGAGAAGAGAAAAAAAAACTCCGAACACCATACCACCAAGGTTTCATCCAATATTGTGGAGGCCAGGCTCAAACATGGGTTATGCTCATGACAAAACTGGCAAACTACCCAGGCAAACTCTTCTGGCAACCCAGAATTAGTATCTTGACAGGAGTGGGTCTAAGAAAGAATAGAAGAGTAGGAACTGGAGACAGGGAGGTGAGACACCCCTGTGAACAGCTCTGCTTAAAGTAAGGATCAGAAAAGGTAGCTATGAGGAGTTGGGCTGTAGCACATCGGGTTAAGCGCAGGTGGCACAAAGCGCAAGGACCGGCATAAGGATCCCAGTTCAAGCCCTGGCTCCCCACATGCAGGGGAGTCGCTTCACAAGCGGTGAAGCAGGTCTGCAGGTGTCTATCTTTCTCTCCCCTCTCTGTCTTCCCCCTCCTCTCTCCATTTCTCTCTATCCTATCCAACAACAACGACAACAATAATAACTACAACAATAAAACAGCAAGGGCAACAAAAGGGAATAAATAAAAACAAAATAAATTTTTTAAAAAAGAAAAGGTAGCTACGGAGTCAGGGAAGACTCTCTCAAGATGGGCTAAAGGATGGACATGGATAGAATTAGCTCAGTAATGAAGGGTACATAAAAGAAGTCCAGGCCTGCTGCCCAAACACTGGGAATAACCCCAAAGAGAAGCACAAATGTGTATCCACTGTGGCTGGAGGGGAGGCAGAGCATAGGGACAGAAAGGCAGGAAGTCTGTTGGTAACGATAAGGCAGGAACTTCTGAATACTCTAGTTTCTCTGTCAAATCATATCAGCAACAGAGGGTGAGGAGAGCAGAGAGGCATGAAGGCTGTCCAAGGAAAGAATCAGAGCAAAATTACAATGCAAGGCATCTTTTCTTCAAAACCCATCAGTGGGTTATGAAACCAATTCAGAAGATTGACATCAGCACATTTTAAGTAAAAGTCCTAAGATCGAGTCACAGAGGAGAGAAAATGAAATATCAGAATAGCAAGTGTTAGCTCCCCAAACTGTATTTCATGACTATATTTATAGGAATGTAACAGTGGGGACACACACACACACACACACACACACTGCCAAAGCCTGATCTGAGGAGAAAAGTAGATGGACTAATAACTGAACAAGGCCTCTCTAAACACTTCAACCTTCAACACAACTGTGGTGATGCAGTCCCATTGACACACCTGGTAGTCCAGGAACAGTGAACTTCAGCTAATTTGGGTTTGGTCAAGGAGACCTCTAAAACACAACAGGAAGATAATTCAGATTTAGTCTCCACAAAGAGGAGCTTATAACCTCAGGTCTTAGAATTCCAGCTATGGAAGAGATAGGTAAGGAAATGGTGTGGGGCAAGGGTGGATGATATTTCACATTTTCTTCTTGAGATTAATGGCAAGTCCAATTTGTTCCCTCACAAATGTTCATTTGAAAAGACTGTAAAATGGTTTGTTGAAAATGCTTCATCAATGAAAGGGTTATCCTACCTTGCTCCTGTGTGTGGCTTTCTAAATGCTGTGGAGAATTGTCTGAAGTCAAACGGTATCATATCTTGGTCAATTTTGCCAGCACTTATCAAAACGTTTTCCTCAAAGGAAAAATTTTTTTTAATAATACTTAATCATATAGTTGTACATTACTTTCAGTTCAGTTAACCTTCAAGAAGTTTTTGCTGTGTTTATTGCCTTTTGTGTTTCCAGAGTAATATTTATTTCATAAGAGTATTACGACCTGGAGGGAGCAAGAAGTCTTGGTTTTTATGTCATGCTCTTCTCCCCGCAGTGAACAAATGAGTACTGCTTACCCGAAAGCCTTTCATATCTTCATTTCATCACCTTTTAAAAGCTAGACAGAGAAATTTCCAGAATGTTAAAAGCCAACTAAGATCCCCAAAGTAGCTAAAATGTTGCTTCCCTTTCCTTTTGTGTTACTTGTTTTCTTTTATCTTGATGGTTAGTGATTTTCATTTGCAAAGACTTTAATGTTTTTTTTTCTTTTTTAAAAAAACATTTTGTTTATTTATTAATGAGAAAGATAGGGAGAGAGAACCAGACATCACTCTGGTACATGTGCTGCCAGGGACTGAACTCAGGACTTCATGCTTGCAAGTCTAATACTTTATCCACTTTGCCACCTCCTGGATTACTAGTGTTTTCTTCTTAAACTAAATTTTAAAAAGGTCTTAAAAGAGGAAAAAAAGGGGGGGGGGGAGCCAGGCGGTAGTGCAGCGGGTTAAGCGCACATGGTGTGAAGCGCAAGGACCAGCTTAAGGATCCTGGTTCAGTCCCCCGGCTCCCCACCTGCAGGGGAGTCACTTCACAGGTGGTGAAGCAGGTCTGCTGGTGTCTACCTTTCTCTCCCCTTCTCTATCTTCTTCTCCTCTCTCCATTTCTCTCTGTCCTATCCAACAACAGTGACATCAATAACAACAACAATGGCAACAATAGGGAATAAATAATTTTTTTTTAAAAAAAGAAAAAAAGATTGGATGCAATTGATTGAAGGTAGGGTAGCTACTGTAGCACTGAGCTTGTGACTGAGTAGTATCTGAAAATCGTACTAGCCTAGGGAAAGATAGAAACAGGCTGAGGGTATGGATCGACGTGCTAATGTCCATGTTCAGCAGAGAAGCAATTACAGAAGGCAGACCTTCCACCTTCTGCACCCCATAAAGAATTTTAGTCTATACTCCCAGAGGGATAAAGAATAGGGAAGCTTCCAACAGAGGGATGGAACACAGGACTCTGGTGGTGGGAATTGTACAGCATTGGGTACCCCTGTTAACCTACAATCTTGTTAATCATTATTAAATTACTAATAATTTTTTAAATTTTTAAATAAACTTAAAAATACATTTTTCTTTTTAATTTTTCCTTTATTTATTTTTTGCCTCCAGGGTTATCTCTGGGGCTTCGTGCTGGCACTATTCATTTTATTGCATGGGGCAGAGAGAATTTGACAGGAGAGGAAGAGACAGAGAGGGAGAGAGGAACATAGACACCTGCAGACTTGCTTTGCCACTTGTGAATCTCTTCACCCTGCAGGTGGGGAGCCGGGTGCTCGAACCCAGATTATTGCGCAGGTCCTTACACTTAGTACTATGTGCACTTAACCCGGTATGCAACTGCCCAGTCCCCTAAAATAATTTTTTAAAAAAAGAAGATAGGTACTACGATGCTGCAGGGTTCAATAAACTAAGACTAATGCAAAATGGAGAAAAGAAAGAAAAGGAGTAGATGTTGACTATGGTTCTGAAAGGATGGAGACAGAAATATATTCAGATGCTTAAGTGCATTTACAGAGTACTGCATGTATTTATGGTGCATTCGTTTTATTTTATTGGGAGGGAGGGTTAATGGTTTATAGTACAGTAGATAGCACATAAGACACAACCCCTAATTTCCCCATGATAGGTGTCTAGATGTTTGAGAGACACTCTCTTCCCTCAACACTAGATGTTGGACCTACCCCCTCACTGCCACCCCCATCATACACCAGGACCTCAATGTCCTTTCATCCCATTTCTTTCTCTTCTTCCTCAAAATTTTTTTGCTTTAGTGCAATATAACACAAGTAGTGCAAGTTTCACCTTATGTTTTCCCTTACACATGAATAATATCACTACACCCTGGGCCAGGTTTTTCATTATGTATTTTAGAGACACATAGGAGAGATAATACAACACTACTCCACCACCTGTGAAGTACCCCAGAACTATAGTCCTCCCAAATGGTGCTGGATCTCAAACCCAGGGCCACATGCATGGTAATGCACATGGTCAACTTGGTGAGCTATCTCCTGGCTTCTCCAGTGTATTTATTTGATAAATGACTAGAGAATAATATAATAATATTATTAAAATAATAATATTTGATAAGTGGCTGGAGAATAAGGATGTATATTGTCATTTCCTGCCACAATTAAGAATTATCCTGTCTCCCAGAACCATGCTTCTCAATACCCAACATGCTGCACCTCATCAATCACTCTTCAAGGACCCTACAATTAACAATAATAGAAATTAAGAGCTAACTATTTCCAAGAATGATATTTACTTATTTTCAGCATACAGTCATTACAGTGACCATCTCTAATGAAGCCAAAGAGAATAAAAATATGCAGCGGCATTGTGGTAAATAAACATTAGCCGGAAGCCTCAGGAAACCAACCACAATGGTTTCTGGTGGGCCAGCCTGACCATGAACTAAGTCATTCACGTGGGTACTTGTGGCAGAAGTGTATCGATCCCCACAGGATGTTGAGAAGTGAGGGATGAGGGATTCTTTCCCCCCTCTTGTCCTCTCACATCCCTTTGCCTTCTCACATGCATTTCCTTGCTCATGGCCAGCACCTCTGTGGAAGGCCAGTCTTGGGCTCATGGGCCATGATAGCTTGTATAGAGAGAGCTGAAGTGCTGGGGGCACACTACTTCAAAGACTGACTATGTGGGACTAGGCGGCTAGTTAAATGGCGGGCACAGGGAGCTCATGCTATCAAGTATATGAAAAAAAGATTTTATTAAAAGCTAGCAGTAAAGGTCATGTGTATGGATCTTCAAGGAATCTCATTGCCTTCATCTACCACATCCCCCTTCCCTGCTCTAAAAACCTCGGGAATCACATGACAGAGATTGTGGCAGGAAGCCAGTAGAAAAATCCAGGTGAGGAAAATATTCATGAAGATTCATCTCATAAACATCCTGTTTTCCTAACACAAAATAAAGGAACAAGAGGACAACAACATTTACAAAACTCAAAAAAACAGGTATCTCCAGCCTATAAATATGCTTTTCCATACTCAGTGTAACACGCCTGTTTAATATTGGTAGATAGAGATGAAAGGGAAGGTTAAAGAAATCAAGTCCCTATTTAAATCACCTGACAGGTGAGCCAGTCGATGTTATGGGACCGCCAACTAACTTTATTCTCCTCACCCTCGTCATTCTAGTCAATCCATTTTATTTATTTATTTATTTTGCCTCCAGGGTTATCACAGGGGCTCAGTGCCTGTACTATGAATCCATAACTCCTGAAGCCCATTTTTTCTCATTTTGTTGCCCTTGTTTTTGTTCTTGTTGCCATTGCTGTTATTGGATAGGACAGAGAGAAATCGAGAGAGGAGGGGAAGACAGAGAGGAGGAGAGAGACAGATACCTGCAGACCTGCTTCTCCGCCCGTGAAGCGACCCCCCTGCAGGTGGGGAGCGGGGGACTCGAACCTGGATCTTGTGCTAGTCCATGTGCACTTAAACCGCTGTGCTACCACTCACCACCCCTTCCCCCACTTTTCTTTTTGCCTCCAGGGTTATCACTGGGACTCGGTGCCTGCACTACAAATCCACTGCTGCTGTGGGCATTTTTTTTCCACACACAAAAAATTTTTTTTTGATTAGGACAGAGAGAAATTAGAAAGAAAGATAGAGATATGCAGACCTGCTTCACCAGTTGCAAAGCGGCTGCCTGCATGTGGGCCCTAGGAGCTCAAAGCAGGATCTTTGCATAGGTCCTTGCATTTGGTACTATGTGCACTTAATGGGATGTGCTACCACCAGGCCTCCACAAATCTATTCTTTAGTTTATATTCCACACTTGGGTATTGTTATCACAACAGTGTAGCTATTCCTGGAGGCTGGTCTCTGGCCTGGAGATTCTGATAAGTCCTATACTTCCTCCAGAACTTTTTCTGGAAAGACCTTTTATAGACAAAAGAAGCTGACATTCTACTTAATGCTTATGCACTATGACAGGGCTGTGCTAGCCAGGGCATCTGACAATCCATTTCTCTCCTAGGCTCTCCCCATCTCGCCACACATTCTTTAAGTCATAGTGCTGTCCTAAGTTGATCCTAGCTTGTCCTGCAAGTACAGCACTTGCCCACCTCCCTTGGTTGAAATATCTCAGATGGTCTGGACCTCTCCATAGCTTCCTTCTCTTCTTCACTTGCCAAAACCCAGCAAGGAACCTTACTTGCTAAGCAGAGCCTTCATTCTTCTTCTAGTGTTTGCCCTTCTTCCGTAGCCAGTTAACAGCGTCAGGTTGAGCCTGATGTAAAGTTTCGAGAGCCTTCATACTTCGACCACACTCCTCATGATTTTCTTCCTTTTAACTTGTCACTTCTTCAACCAGAAACTTACTTGTTAATGGTTAGCAACTTGTCCACCCCAGCCATCCAGCCATCCACCCATCCATCCTAGCTAATCTATTCCATTGTGAATTCTAATGTAGTCAAAAGTCAGAGGACCCTCTTCAGTGCACCCCCTAAGACCCAAAAAGGATTAATCCTTTTGGAGGGGTGCAAAAGCTGCTTCTTCTTCTTCCTTTTCTCTTTTTTGCCTCCAGGGTTATCACTGGGGCTTGGTGCATGCACTATGAATCCATAGCTCCTGGAGGCCATCTTTTTTTTTTTTTCTATTATTGCTGTCATTGTTGTTGTTGGATTGGACAGAGAAATATTGAGAGAGGAGAGGAAGACAAAGAGATGGAGAGAAAGAAAGACACCTACAGACCTGATTTACTGCTTGTTATGTGACCCCCCCACAAGTGAGGAGACCAGGGCTCGAACAGGGATATTTACGCCAGTCCCTGCACTTAGCGCCATGTGTGCTTAACTCACTGCACTACTGTCCAGCCCCAGATCCATGCTTTTTTCACCTAGCACCCCAGGGATCTGTAAATATGTGTAGTCTGAATATGCATAACCAATGCCTGCTAACTTTATGAAATTTGTGGTTTTCTAGAAGAGAACCCCAAATAACACACCTTTCTAAATCAATGTCTAGGTGTATGACAACACCCAATAAATAAACAGAATGAATTATTTTTACTGTAAAAACTAATGGTGAACATTGCCAAGAAAATGGGAAGGGGGGTCGGGTGGTAGTGTAGGGGGTTAAGCGCACATGATGCAAAGCGCAAAGACAGGCCTAAAGATCCTGGTTCAAAACCCCAGCTCCCCACCTGCAGGGGCGGTCGCTTCACAGGTGGTGAAGCCGGTCTGCAGGTGTCTGTATTTCTCTCCCTTTCTCTGTCTCCCCCCCTTTCTCGGTTTCTCTCTGTCCTATCCAACAACAGCAATGACAACAACAATAATAACAACAACAACAAGGGCAACAAAATGGGAAAAATGGCTTCCAGGAGCAGTAGGTTCATAGTGCAGGCACCAAGCCCCAGCAATAACCCTGGAGGAAAAAAAAAAAAGAAGAAGAAAGAAAAGAAAATGGGAGAAGGGGAGACAAAGTGGCAGATAGTGGAGTAGGGCTTGTCCTACCAAAGGCAACGTGCATCAGAGCTGGTAAGAGGTGGATTAAGTAAAACCAGACAGCTAAGTTGTTCTCTGACTCAATCAACCATCCAGCAAACAATTCTAAATGCATTTATACAGTCGTCTGTAAAACTGAAACCAAACAAATGAGGAGAAAATACAAATGGCTAGTTGTCTGAGGGTACAGAAAGGCTTTCTGAGCACAGGGGTCATTAAAAGCAACCAAAAGATAAAGCACAAGCATTTGACTACATAAAAAGCTGAACCCTAAGACAGCAGGAACCTCACATCTCCACTATAGAGCCCCTACTTCCCCCAGTCCTGGAACCCTTGGATAGGGCCCACTTTCCCATATACATCTCCCAATCCAAACCAAATAATATTGCATCCGCCGATCACAACCTAACCAAAGCAACGATTGCCACCTCAACATGCTTCACCTCAGACTGTATCCAGAGACTTCACGTGTGGAATGACAACCCTTCAGCTTCATTACTCGGGTGAGACCTTTCCTTTTATAGTACACTCTAATTTCATCTCAGGTAGTTCACTTTCTAACAAAGTCCCATAACCTAGATATACACCAGTTTCTGTGAGAGAGAGCTTATGTGCACATGTATCCATAAACTACTGCAAAATATATACCTGAAAGCAGGATTACACTAGAGTTTGCAGTGAGTACCTCCCTAACACTTCCTCTCCACTATTCCAAGCTTGGGATCCATGATTGCTCAACAAATTGTTTGGCTTCATATGTTAACTCTCTTTTCAATCACCAGGTTCCAGATGCCACCAGGATGCTGGCTAGGCTTCCCTGGATTGAAGACCCCACCAATGTGTCCTGGAGCTCAGCTTCCCCAGAGACACACCTTACTAGGGAAAGAGAGGCAGACTGGGAGTATGGACCGACCAGTCAACGCCCATGTTCAGTGGGGAAGCAATTACAGAAGCCAGACCTTCTACCTTCTGCAACCCTCAACGACCCTGGGTCCATGCTCCCAGAGGGATAGAGAATGGGAAAGCTACCATGGGAGGGGGTGGGTTATGGGGATTGGGTGGTGGGAATTGTGTGGAGTTGTACCCCTCATACCTTATACTTTTGTTCACTAATCCTTTCTTAAATAAAAAATTAAAAAATATATATATATATAAATTAAAAAAAAAAAGCTAGTTCTTATGTGAAAGAAGATCAACATTTGGGCAAGATATGTCTATATAGTGAAATGAAAAGTTTTATTCAGATGGCACCTCACTCATTCGGCCACATGTTGAAGTCAGGCAAACCTTAGAGTGGTCTTAAAGACAGGGTTTGGGATTCAGACCTGCTGGGAGGTTGAAAATCTTGGCTGATTTCCAGGGCCTCACAGCTTCATATGCAATTCAACTCATGAGGATGCCTTTCGATTTCCATAAATGACAGATGTTTTCCTCAACTCATTATTTAAAACAAAATAGACTATTATAATCAAAGCAGAGTTTCAATGCAATGGGGGGGTAGCTTTTTGTAGAAAACAAACCTGAGATGTCTTCAACTAAGTAAAAAAGATTTTTAAGCAAATGAAGTTCAACTAGCTTACTATTTAAATAGCTAAGTACTCAGTTGTCTAAATATTTGTACTTTGTATTCCTGACATGAAACCATATGCGAAAATCAAAGATCAATTTATCTCATTTATTAGATTAATCTGCTCAAACTAAAATAGCCTTGATTCAGCAAAAATTATAAAACAAAAATGTTACCATTATGTCTGATTTTTAAAATGCTCAAGATTTTCATATTAATGCTCTTTTTTTTTCACTATCATTTAACCATTTGTTATGATCAAATAAAAATAAGGTTGAGGGACCGGGAGGTAGTGCAGCGGGTTAAGTGCACTTGGTGTAAAGCACAAGGACCGGCATCAGGATCCCGGTTCAAGCCCTGGGCTCTCTACCTGCAGGGGGGGGTCGCTTACAAATGGTGAAGTAGGTCTGCAGGTGTCTATCTTTCTCTGTCTTCCCTTCTCTCTTGATTTCACTCTGTCCTGTCCAACAACGACAGTAATAACAACAATAATAACAACAGCAATGATAAACAACAAGGGCAACAAAAGGGAAAAAACGGTCTCCAGGAGCAGTGGATTCGTAGTACAGGTACTGAGCCCCAGCAATAACCCTGGGATAAAATAATAATAATAAGTAAATAAAAAAAGGTGCGGGGTTAGATAGCATAATGGTTTAAACAAAAAGTCTCTCATGCCTGAGGCTCCAATGTCCCATATTCAAACCTCCGCACCACCATAAACCAGAACTGAACAGTGCTCTGGGGAAAAAAAATAATAATAATAAAATTGAACTCACAGTACTAATTAGAATACTTCCAGATTTTATTTCTCAGTTGAACCCTATGAAGCTTGACAATATCGCTTATTTTTTAATATTCTATTTTTTGGATATATATATATATATATATCGAGAAATCAAGAGGGAGAGAGAGGGAGAGAGATCCCTGCAGCACTTCTTCACTACTCATGAAAATTTCCTTGTGCAGGGGAGGACTGGGGGAAAGAACCTGGGTCCTAGCACACTGTAACCAGCCACCACCTGGTCCATTGAAATACTATTTAAAATTTGTTATAATCAGTTTCAAAATACAACCGTTATACCCCCATATAGTTAAGCTATATTTTCAGAGGTATTCAAAGTCGGAAGTAGAGATTTTTGTAACTGAAGATTCTTGACCTGAATAAGATACTTCAAATGAGAGAATGTCAGTTCTTTCTCCCCCAATCCAGCTTTATTTTCTTAGGGTCTTAGACAAAATCAGTCTGTTCAGAATTTCAACAAACCTTTACTAGGTTTAAAAACCATTTATACTACAGAACAATGTCATTTTACCATTCATGTATGTAGTATTCGATGGTGTTGTTGCATTGGTTTGATAGTAGCTGCATTAACTCATATGGTTCTATCCACATAGTTTAGCTGACACACCACAGTTCTCAAAGGTGACCTTAAAAATATTTAATGATGGTAATGTATACAAATACCAGATCATGTCATACATACTTGAAATGTATGTTGTAACATGTCAATTATACCACATGAAAAAAGCATCTCCATCATTAGAAAAATGAAAATTAAAACCACGGTGAGATTAAATCTCCTGTAAAAATGGTTTACATCAACAAAACAGGAGATGACAAGTATTGGCAAAGATATAGAGAAAAGGAACACTGGGACAGGGATAGATAGCATAATGGTTATGCAAAGAGACTGTCATGCCTGAGGTTCAAAAGTCCCAGGTTCAATCTTCTGCAGCACCATAAGCCAGAGCTGAGCAGTGCTCTGTTACACTGTTGGTAGGAATGCAAATGGAAAACAGTAAGGAAATTCCTTAAACAAATTAAAAAAAAAAATGCAACTACCTTATAATCCAGGAATACAAGGCACAGATCCAAAGGACAAGAGAATACTAATTTGAAGGGACATATGCACTGTATGTTTATACCTGCATTATTCACAATAGCCAAATAGTGGAAGCAACCTAAATAAATGCTTATCAACAGATGACTGGATAAAGAAAGTATAATAGACATACTCAATGGGATATTACTCTGCAATTAAAAGGAGACAATGTTGAGTCCTTCTGGACAAAATTCATAAATCTGTACATGATTATGCTTAGTAAAGTAAATAAAAGACACTTAATGCATGGTTTCACAAATATCTGGAATATAAAGACTTGAAATACACAAACTTGAAAAAACATTAAATAAAGATGAAGAAGCTATCCAGTCTCTAAGATTTTGTGTAAACTATGATACTTATCACTGAGGACAAGGTGGAACAGAACTGTGGTGATGGGTGGGGTGTGGAATTATACCCCCCTGACGGGGTTAGACAACATAATGGTTATGCAAAAAGACTCCCATGCCAGGATCAATACCCTGCAACACCATAAACCAGAGCTGAGCAGTGCTCTGGTAAACAACAACAACAAAACTATATTCCTTTAATCTTAAATCTTTTAAACTACTATTAAATTACTAATAAAATATCTTTAAATACATTACAAATGTACTAAGTATAAAATACATTATTATTTTTAAATTTTTTTAATTTTTATTTTCCTTATTTATTGGATAGAGACAGCCAGAAATCAAGAGGGTGACAGAGATGGAGACAGTACTACTTCACCACCCGCAAAGCTTTCCTCCTGAGGTGGGGACCGGGGGCTTGAACCTGGGTCCTTGCACACTGTAATATGTGCGCTCAACCAGGTACGCCACCACCTGGCCCACATTATTATTTTTTTAAGATAGAGACAGAGCCAAAGAGAAAGAGTGGAGGAGACCACTCAATTAAAGCTTCTTTCAATGCAGTCGGGGCCAGGCTTTGCCTGAGTTAAGGTGGCTGGCTACCTTTCCAAGAGTAACCTTTCACACCCTGCCCAATCCACAATGCTAGTTCCCAGGGAAAGAGGAAGAGAGAGAACTGACAACGCAGATGTCTTCTCCCCTTTAATGGCAGCAATCCAGAAGATGTTCAGTCACACTGGTACAGGTAGAGGAACCTCTGACTTGCTAGTCTAATCACACAGCTGCACAGGAGGGGCCATCTTGATGGAGGGTTGAAGAGACCCCCTGTTTGAACTGTTTACCTAACTTCTAACATCCCCTCAGATCTTCTTAATCCCCAGAGAACTAAATTTATCTGACACACAAAAGCTGGCCAACCAGCAACTTACTCTGGACTTACAAAAGGGAAGTATTGTGCCTTTGTATTGCCCAGAATCTTTTTTTTTTTTTACCTTTTTTTAAACCTATTTTTATGATTTTATTTTTCTTACCAGTTCTTTAGTTTCCTTTGGTAGTGGACACAATTCTAATAGTTAAAACAAAAGAAAAGTATTCCATTTTGGATTAAAACCATGTGTTTCTTGATGGGCATTCCCCTTTTGAAGTATATGAGTGATACATTAATCAGCAACTATACTCTCCAACACAATGCTATTCTAAGTTTTGATTGAGGCTTAAGTACAGAGATGATTTTTTTTTTATCAGGGAAAGAATGGAAAAACCTTAATCTGTTATTTTTTACTATCTTTTCTTAATATTTATTTTATTTATTCTCTTGTTGCCCTTGTTGTTTTATTGTTGTTGTTGTTGTTGTTGATGTCGTCAGTGTTGGATAGGACAGAGAGAAATGGAGAGAGGAGGGGAAGATAAAGAGGGGGAGAGAAAGATAGACACCTGCAGACCTGCTTCACCACCTGTGAAGCAACTCCCCTGTAGGTGGAGAGCCCGGGCTCAAACTGGAATCCTTATGCTGGTCCATTAATACTTTGCACCACATGCGCTTAACCCACTGTGCTACTGCCAGACTCCTTTTGGGAACATGTGTGAGCCTGATAGAGCTTAGGGAGAACCACCCCCATCTTTGGATGGAGGTCTGAGAAGATAACCTCTTGGTAAGTCTCTCTCAACCGAGGTGAGCATAAGGGGAGAAACTCAGACTTGGTTCTTTCCTTCTTGACTCTCAGGCCCACAGATACCCCAGTACTTCCCTCCATTAACTGCAGACCACATGGCCACAGATTCACTCATTCAAAGTCACCTTCTGATCACAGAAGAACACACCTTATCATACACTTCATCACACACCTCAGACCCCAGACAAGAGAAATTCCAAACTATATGGCCGTTTGATATCCATCTTCTCTCTATCTCACCCTACGGGTTTAACCCCTATGCTTCTCTCAAATACCTTTGGATAATTAAGTTGCTTGTGTTATGGAAAATAACTGTCTTGTATCTCATCAATTCCTGTCATACCAACCCCCTACCTTAGGGGCATGCTGACTGTTAAGAAACCTGTAATTTCTGTCATATTGCAACAATAATTACCTCCATTGCTTTTCTATTTAACTCATGTCCACTTTGCCAATAAACGGACTCTAGGATTCTGGGACTCTAAGGACTCAGATTCTAGATTCACGCTAAGAGTCCCCTGGTGTCTTTTACTTCGTGTCACCCCTGTCGTGAGCGAGAAAGAACCAGCCCGTTACCTTTCCCCTGGAGGACACCCTGCCGGAGAAGGAGAGAGACACCCCGAAAGACTCCCCTATTTTTTTTACTTTCTTTAGCAACATTCCTCAGGATGTTTCAGGTGAACACAGCAATGCTTTCCAAAGAGGACCCGTTAAAGCACTGAACCCAGAAGATGCTTCATCTGGAGGGTTCTGCAGCCAAATAAAGCAAAGCAAACACTCCATGTCACAATAACAACAGCAAAGGCAGGGATAAAGCCTGCAAGGGAAATCTGCCCAGCATTATTATTTCTCCAGTACATTAGCACTGAAACCCTTGAGAAATATCTTAGCAAAACTGCATTCTAAAACACAACTTGGCAAATTTTGCTCTCTACTGAACACTGTATGGAGGTCGTACAGTGATGCAATTATTAGGCCTGGGGCCTGGCTCCAGCTTTGATGTATTGACCACTCCAGCCCTATTTGTTCACCTACCACAAGGAATTGAAAGCGCTGCTATGAGAAATAACTGAGATACTTTCTGCAAACACATCCTGTAAATTGCTATAAAATTATTCTCGGCTGAACTAGGGAGACGGCACAGCGGTCACGCAAAAGAATTTTATGCCTGAGGCATCAAAGGTACCAGATTCCATCCCCAGCAATACCATTGCCAAAGCTGAACAGTGGTCTTATAAATATATATATATATATATATATATATATATATATAAATAAATTAAATAAAAAATAATATTCTCTGCTAATGATATACAACTACTTGCTGTGCAATTCAACTTGAAATGCAATCCAAAAGGTGACTGTTGCTACTTCTTTCTTTTTTTTTTTTTTTAGCTTTTGAAGGTTTTTTATTTTATTCATGAATGTCAGAGTTGCTAATTCTTTCCACACTTTTTCCTTGAGCATTAAGCAGTAAGAGCTATGACCCAGCTTTCAATCTAAGATAATTCACACAGCAAATGGGCAGGTGGGGAACACTGCATTTTGCTTGTTATAGACATAAAAGGAAGTCTGCTAGTGCTGAGGGGTTGCCTTATCAGGGAAACATAGAGGAGAGGCTCAGGGAAACTGTCATTAGGAACTTGAAGAATCAATAATAAGGAGGATTGGATGCACAAGGAAAGTGAGGTAAGGAGCCAAGATAGTATAATAGAGAAAGCAGGCTGAGAGTGGCCCAATTAAGATAGACTCTTGGTAACACATGCCCTTGAAAAAAAAAAAAGAGAGAAAGAAAAATGGGTTTCTTCTAAAAAAGGGGTTAGAGGATTTAGCTGGGTGAGATTGTTTCTGGAGAGTGGGGTTTCTCTCTAGAGTGGGTAGTGACCCTGGAATTTAGAGAAGGGGATGGGGGGCATAAGAGGACTGTGAGAACAACAAACATGCTCCAGAGCCCTACAGATAATCAAGCTCTTCCCAGGTGCCTCTGCACTTAGGGGTCAGTGTGAGCTTTCGGGTTTCCTTTCTCTACTTAGATAAGTGTCTATAGGAGTATGTCCCACAGACAAAGCAGGTCCTGGTAGCAGCTGGTCTTCCCTTTCTTAGCTTCCAGCTGAGAGTAGTATGCTCACATTCCAAGGCTTATATCAATAATCACCCTTCTGCCCCTGATGCAAGGGCTCCTCTGAACCAGTGGACCTCTCCCAAAGTTCCCCACCCACTTCTATGGAGGTGTCAAACCAAGCAGAGTATTCTTGGGTCATTTTGGAATCTGAAGCAAAAAGGGAAATGAACACCTCTGTTCTTTTTTTTTTTTTTTTGCCTCTAGGGTTATTGTGGGGGCTCAGTGCCTGCACTACAAAACCACTGCTCCTGGAGCCCATTTTTCCTATTTTGCTGACCTTGTTCTTACCATTGCTACCGTTGTTGCTGGATAGGACAGAGAGAAATCAAGAGAGGAGGGGAAGACAGAGAAGGAGAGATAGATGGACACCGGCAGACCTGCTTCACTGACCATGAAGTGACCCCCCCCCCCTTGCAGTTGGGGAACCGGAGGCTCGAACCTGGATCCTTGCGCTGGTTCTTGGGCTTCCCACCATGTGCTCTTAACCCACTGTGATACTGCCCGGCCCCCACCCCAACACCTCTATTCTAACTCGTCAAAATATTCTCCCAGGGCCAGGTGGTGGTGCACCCGGTTAAGTGCACATACTACTAAGCACAAGGACCCACACAAAGATACAAGTTCAAGTCTTGGATCCTCACTTGCAGGGGGGGGATGCTTCACTAGCAGCAAAGCAGATCTGCAGGTCTCTTTCATCTTTCTCTTTCTCTCCCATCTCAATCCTCTCTGTCCTATCCAATAAAACAGGAAAAAAAATGGCTGCCAGGAGCAGTGAATTTGTAGTGTCAGCACCAAGCCCTAGCAATAACCCTGGGGGAAAAAAATCTCCTATATTTGAACGGGTTAAAATTAAAAAAAGACTTAGAGTTCAGGGCCAGGCAGTGGTGCACCTGATTAAATACACACATTACAGTGCTCAAGGATGCAAGTTCAAACCCCTGGTCCCTACCTGCAGAAGGAAAGCTTCATGAGTGGTGAAGCAGGGCTGCAGGTTTCTCTCTGTCTCTCTCCCTATCTCCCCCACCCCTCTCAATTTCTCTCTGTCTCTATCCAGTAATAAATAAATCATATTTTTTAAAAAGACCTAGAGCTCAAGATTCTGACTCTACAGACTAGGGACATAGCTCAGTGACAGAGCACATGCTTTTCATATATGAGATTCTGGATTTTAATCCTGACAACAAAAACAAAGCAAAGCAGAAAACAAGACTAAGACTCTAGGTAGAGCTAGCATTCGCTTCTGTTGCGGTCCATTGTCAACCTTGCAGCTTCCAGGTGGAAAACCAGAGTTGGAGATCATTGTTCCCATTGTAAAGAGATGCAGGGTTCTAATGACAGTCTGTCCTTATCTAAGATATCATCTAGTAATATCTTTATTTATTGGATAGAGGTAACCAGAAATTGAAAGAGAAGGAGGTGAGTGGGGGAGAAAGACAAGAGAGACAGACACCTACAACTCTACTTTACTACTCCCAAATCTTTCCTCCTGCAGGTGGGGATTGGGGGCTCGAATGCTAGTCCTTGCGCATTGTTAACATTTGTGTTCAACCAGGTGGGCCCCCACTCGCCCTTCTAAGATAGCATTTCGTTCATGGTGAATTTATTGTGTTAAATCTGAGGTTTTTTGTTTTTTTTTTTTCAGTGCACTACTCTGATTTATGGTGCGGCAGGTTGAATCTTGGACTTTGAAGCCTCAGTAAATCTGAGCTTTTAAAATATTGCCTCAAGATACTATTTCTCTTCATCACTGAGTGTCATAAAGCGTTTATTTTTCACTCCAATATTTACAAACCCTGTTGGTGGAAATATGTTCTCAAGATTTTTTTTTTCATTAACGAGAACAAGTTCCTAAGTAACCCCAACATGCCTGCAAAAAAAAAAAAAAAGTGCATCTCCACCGTGTGCAGTGTTTATGTGCAGAATTCTGCGGAATTCGGAAATCCCCAAGGATTTGAGAGCTTTGGGAAGAGAGGCGCCTCTGAGGGCCCAGGAGGCCGGTCTTATCCTGTATTTCTTGGCAACATATCACAGGCTTTAAAGCTGAATTCTGCAAACCCCGCGGTCCCGCGACAGTTACAGGGGCCCCAGGGGCGAGTGGAGGGTGCGGAGGGCGCAGTGAGGGGAGCAGAGGTCAAGAGGCGCGACTGAGATCAGAAGGGGGAGGAGAGGCCTGGAGATGAGTCCCTTCCCCGCAGGAATCTGGGACTGCGCCTCCTACTGCTGCTGAGTCCACATCAATCATCTGGACAGCCCCAACTCCCCCAGCAGGGACTCGCCGACCCTCTGGCCCCGGCTTCTAACCAGGGGGACTTAGTCTCGTGAGGGGCGGTCTCCCCAGAGCTCTGTCTGCGCGGCATACCTGGCTGTGCGCCCCAAGTCCGCCGCCTCCAGGCGCTTAAAGCGCTTGCTGTCCACACACCTAGGACGCTGCAAAGGTCCCGACTTCTTCCCAGTCCCAACCGCGGGCAAACTGACACCTGCCATGCAGCTACCCAAAGCCGCTTAGCAGAGGGAACCCCACGACCCAGTCTGGGTCCGGGGCAGCCTGGCAGCACCGAAATGTCACCCTAATCCTGGCCCCGCACTCCCACTCTGAGTGTCCGCTCCCCGGTGTGTCCCCACGACACCGGGGGATCCTCGTAGGCTGTTTCCCGGGGATGGGAGGTTAGTGCAAGAAGTAGTGCCTACCGGACGTCGAACGCCGAAAACTTCTTGGAGTCCCGCAGGGACCCCAGTAACCCCTAGGCACTGGGTGCAGACACAGGGGGTGGGGTCTCCGCTACCAACGCCCCTTACCTCACGCAGCCTTCTCCCGCAGGTCCTGGAGGCGGGGGCCACTGGGGGACCCGGCGGACGCGCCCGAGCTGGGCTTCCAGACCGCGAGGAGCTGGAACCGGAGAAGAAGGGGAGGGGAGCCGAAGGCTTTGTGTCAGCCTACCGCCCTCCCCCAGCTCCAGCGCCGGCCACCCCCACCCCTCAGGGGCTGAAGGAGGGGATGGGGCGGGGGCGGTCGGAGGGGCGGGCAAGGCGCCTGCGCGACCTGGGGTCCCGCCACCCCTCCCTTGATCCGCCCACCCGTCGCCCCTCTGTGCTGACCTCGGCTGCTGCTGCGAACTCTGACCGCTTGGAGGTGAAACCCGGACCAGAAAGTTGATCAAACCCGGAACAAACTTGGGGAGACTTGCTCCCGACCCGCCTCCGGGTTCTGCTTCCATCGGGGAGAGAGACCCCGGCTGCTGGCTTTCTACTCGCTGTACAGCTGCACAAAAGTGCGCGCACCCTCTGTGGCTGCGAGGCCCGCTGCCCCTCTGCTCACGGGATCTGGGGAGCCCCAGGCAGGGAGGCCCGCGGGCTCCGGCCCTTTGTCCCGAAGAGGGGTGTTTTGCTGCACTCTCTCTAGGGAGGGCACCGCCAGGTTGGGCTTGATTTCTCCCGGAGCCGGGCTGCCCGGCCCCGCCTGGTCCCGAGGGAGCTGGAGCAACTGAGAGATAGAAGGTGGTTGGGCGCTAGGAGACCATCACCTGGGGGCGGGCGGGGGCGAGGGGGGCTAAGTAATAAGGTTGGGGGGTGGGCAGAGTTGCGCTCCAGTTTTCAGCCAAGAACATACGGTCCTCTTTTCTGGCCCACCTCCGGGGAGCTGCTAAATTCCCGGGGGACAGACCACCTTTTGGGGGAGACACTGTTAAGTGTTAGGGATACCATAAGTGGCGGATGTAGCAAAAGAAGCCTCGTAGAAATGTTTGTTTGGGATGCAAGCGGAGAATTGAAATGAACTGACTTATTTTTCTTCTTGTTCTGTTTCAAGCCAGTATCAATCCGGAGATGTGGATTTCTGTGCTGTTGGTTCTTGTGAATCCAGCCTTCTGAAACCCTTGGTCGATTTATCGTTTTTTTTCAATCTGCCCATTGGGGGCGGGACACCCTCTGCACTTAATATTTCATTTCCAAGTCACTCAGTCAGTAAATAATTGAGCACCTGCTGTGCACCACGCCTTGATCTAGTGGGTGGGATTAACTATAGACTACAACAAAGATCTCTGTTGTAACTCTCCTGGATAATTACCCTGGTTGGAGCTGTGTCCTCATCGAATTGGAAGCAGCTTGAGTGTTATGTATTACACACACACACACACACACACACACACACACACACACACACACACACACACCTATCTGGAAAAGTTGGCCCCAAACCATGAACCCTGGCAATTAAAAGAGAACAAAACACCAACAACCCATAAAGCACATAGATCTCCCTGCCATGGTGGAGCTGACATTTGAGGGGTTATGGTAGGAGGTGGGGTCATCTGTGAGTACCAGTATGTTAATTTGGGTTAACCATAGATGACTATGGGATGTGTGTAGAGTAGAATGAGGGGTACTCCAGGAGTTCAGGGGCATGGTGCAGAATTTGGGATTCAGTGAATGGATTAGTCAGAGGAGGCCTGGCTGAGAAGCTGGGGTTTGAACAAAGACCTGTAGGGTTGACCAGGGGAAAGCACCAAGGTACTGGGTGGAGGCTGTGAGGATTTTGGAGCAGGTGGTAGTTCTATATGGCTGAAGGATCAGACTGATGATGGCAGATGAGAGTCATCTCAGGGATAGAGGTGGAAAGGAGTTAGGAGGCTGTTGCAATAATCCAGGCCCAAGATACAACATGGTATGTAGAGCTGCACCATTAGCTACTGAGGTGGAGAAGTTAGAAACATCCTTACATTTTGCAAGTTCATTTCATATCAATTTGTGAAAGAACATTAGTATCTGTATCCAATAATATAAAGAAACCTTAATAGTACTTTTGCTTTTAGGGCAACAAAAGGGAATAAATAAATATTTTTTTTAAAATGTGTTTTTGCTTTTACAACAAAAGGCAAAGGAGAAGAGGAGATGGGCTTTTGTTTTTTTCACCAGGCAGTGACTGAGGCATCAAGATACAGGGTCAGGCTGTGCATTAGCATACAGCCCCTGCTTTCACTATACTACATGTTAGTGTTGCTTTCAGCTTTTTGTGTTATTTGGAGGAATGGGGATTGGGGGCCTAGGAATGCTTAAAAGCTCTATGTGTAGATTAATAGTTATTCTTTTTTTTTTTTTTTTTTAACTTTTTTGGGTGTTTTTGCCTCCAGGGCTATCGCTCCACTGATCCTGGAGGCCTTTTTTTTTAATTGGATAGGAGAGAGGAGGGGAAGATAAAGTGGGAGAGAAAAAGATAGACACCTATGGACCTGCTTCACTGCTTGTGAAGCAATCCCCCTGCAAATGGGGAGTTGGGAGCTCGAACTAGGATCCTTGCCCAAGTCCTTGAGCTCTGTGCTTACTAAGTACACTTAACCTGGTTGCAGTACCGCCCAGGCCCCATGGTCATTGGTTCTTCATTTCACCTTCCCATACTACCACAGGAGCTCTGTCTTTCTGGATAGCAGAAGAAACATGAGTTGTATATTGATTTATTTTGAAGGAAAAATTAATAGGAATTCTAGGAAGTTGCACATGTTGATAAAAGGGAAAACGGGTCGGGTGGTAGAGCAGCAAGTTAAACGTAACATGGCACAAAGCACCAGGACTAGCAAAAGGATCCCAGTTTGAGCTCCTGGCTCCCCAGCTACAGGGGGGGTTGCTTCACAAGTGGTGAAGTAGGTCTGCAGGTGTCTGTTTGTCTGTTCCCCTCTCCGTAGTCTTTCTCTCCTCTTTGGATTTCTCTCTGTCCTATCCAACAACAACAATGATAAACAACAAGGGCAAAAAAAATAAATAAATAAGGGAAAAAATAGCCTCCAGGAGCAGTGGATTCCTAGTGCAGGCACCAAGCCCCAGTGATAACCCTGGAGGCAAAAAAAGAAAGAAAGAAAGAAAGAAAGAAAGAAAGAAAGAAAGAAAGAAAGAAAGGAAAACAGATAAGTGGATAGCAGTGACCTGGCCGCACCCACCCTGTCTCTTCGTCAGTCCCAGGGATGATTTCACTTTATAGGTAAATGCTGAAGATATACCTCTGCTCTGCTTGTTATCTCTCCTTTCTCTTCCTACTCACTTTCTTGAGCATGACCTTCCTTCTGTTGAGTTGCTCTAGGATGACCCCACAGGTACAGTCTGCTCTGGAACCAGGAGCCCATTTAGTCTCCTCTTCCCTCAAGAAAACATCTTGTACTGGGCAGATAAGTTTAGAAGTTATTCATCAGAACTATCTACTGAATGTTGAGTACTGTGTGTTAAGTACTGTTGCAGGTATTGGGCACTGGAGCAATAAGCCAGACAGACAAAAGTCCTGTGCTGCCATAAACTCATGTTCCAGTGCAGAAGTGGAAGCAATAAACCAGCCAACAAGGAACATTAGGTGCCATAGTTGATAAATGCTACGGAGAAAAATTAACCTGGAAAGGAAGGGGGAAAAGGTGATAGGCTGAAATCTGAAACAGATGATTAGAAAATAATTTCAGGAAGGGAAAAAAACAACAAAAATGCAAAGCAAACAAAACCTTTGGATGGCCTTAGGGACTTAGTAGCTCACATCTGGCAAGTGTGACCTTCTACCCCTGCTCCTTGGAAACTGAAGTGGCCACTCCAGTCAGCTGCAGCCATCACAAGTGCTCTGGGGGCACCGTTTTCAGCTTAGCATAAACTTACCAAGAAAATGCCATTTCTAATGAAGTTATTTCCCCTCTGAGGTAGACTAAGCGACACTACTTTGAAGCACAAACAAAGGAAGCAGCTCTTCAATTTGTTTCTCTCCTCTGTTGAATAGGGAAATGAAAGTTGGGTATATCTGGGCCAAAGAGATACAGCAGTGGTAGCACATGGGCCTGCATGTGAGAGGTCACAGGTCCAGTCCCCAGCATTACCAATAGTCAGGGCTGAACGGTGCTCTGGTCCAAAAACAAGTAATAGATGCGAGTGTCTTGTACACATAAAGCAATTTGAAAAGTACTTTTTGGAGTCATCCAGCTTTCAAACTGTAAACTAATCAAATACTCAGGATGTTCCCTCCTAAAATAATAAATCTTTTTTATTTTATTTTATTTATAAAAGGGAAACTCTGACAAACCCATAGGATAAGAGAGGTACAATTCCTCACAATTCCCACCACCAGAACTCTGTATCCCATACCCTCCCTTGATAGTTTTTCTATTCTTTAACCCTCTGGGAGTATGGACCCAGGGTCATTGTGGGATGCAGAAGGTGGAAGGTCTGGCTGCTGTAATTGCTTCCCTGGTGAACAAGGGTGTTGACAAGTTGATCTATACTCCCAGCCTGCCTCTCTCTTTCCCTAGTGGGGCAGGGTTCTGGGGAATTGGAGCTCCAGGACACATTGGTGGGGTTGTCTGTCCAGGGAAGTCTGGTTGGCATCGTGCTAACATCTGAAACCTGGTGGCTGAAAAGAGAGTTAACATACAAAGCCAAACAAGTTGTTGACTAATCATGAACAGTAGTGCAGATGAAGACCTGGGGGTCCTCCATTTTGTAAATAGCTAGTAGGCATATTTTATATTCCAAAGGGCCTGTGACTATACTTGCTTTTTTTTTTCCCTTGAGCCTGACATCTGATATGCAAGTTATTGTCTGGAAAGATGATGGTCATGGCTGGAAAAAGGACCAGAAAGCTGGATCAGGGAAAAGAGTAGCTGGCTACCCTAATATGGGAAAGGGGTATAAATATTATTGACTGTAAACCCTATCGTTTAATGTGATCTGGGGCCCATATTCATCTTAGGAGCCTATATGACCTCTGCATCCCTGTAGATCTGAGCTCAAATTCTGTGGTCATGAGTCGGAGCATTCCATGCTGCCCCAATATCAGGACCCATCTTCCTTAGGTGTAGCATGGAGTATGTTGTCTATCCTCCCTTAGGAGGATGGAACATTCTCTACCATTGTTGATCCAGGTTGAGGGCAAGGTCCTATGGGGGCCCACAAAGGGGTCTATTGTGTTGTTCCTGATAGAGATGACTAGCAACAATGGAGAGAGAGATTTATTTGAGGTCTAGGCCCATCCTATTTGGGAATCTCCGGACTCCCTGACTAGGAACCCAGCTGATGGGGTAGCCTGATAGTGACTAAAGAGTCATCATTAAAGTTTGTCAGTCTCTTGCTCTTATTCAGCTTTTTCAATCCTTGCTTTATAAGGATAGCTTGAGAGTGAGTGAGGGAAGTATAATAGGAAATAGGTGAGGAGGGTATAATAAATCTTTTTTTAAAAAATCCTCAAGAGATGAAAGTTGCCCAGCTGCATAGAAAAAAAGAAAAAAAAATTTTAAGTAAATTGAAAAAATAACTTTCCTTCTCTCCACCCACATCGCTATCACCCTGGATCAAGACACCACCACTTGGATTGGTTTAGTGATTGGATTAGTGCATTTACCCCCTGCCCCCTACTGGACATATTGCACACGACTAAGGGATATTGGATCACATCACTTTCTTGGCTCACCTCTTCACTTCTCAGTTTTGTTTTGTATTTTCATCTCTGGGGCTTCACCACTTCAGGCTGACTACGTTTTTTATTATTTAATTTATTTTAAAAAGGAGACATTAACAGAACCATAGGACAAGAGGGGTACAACTCCACACAGTTCCCACCACCAGATCTCCACATCCCATCCCCTCCCCTGATCGCTTTCCCATTCTCTATCCCTCTGGGAGTGTGGACCCAAGGTCATTGTGGGATGCAGAAGGTGGAAGGTCTGGCTTCTGTAATTGCTTCCCCGATGAATATGGGCGTTGACTGGTCGTCAATGCATACTCCCACAGGTTAACTTCTACAGGTACAGACGGGGTTGGGAGGAGAGAAAGAAACCACAGTACTAGAGCTTCCTTCAGTGTGGTGTGGGCCAGACTTAAACCTGGGCTACACACATTGCAGAGCAGCACACTGGCCAAGTGAATTGTTTTTCTGGTCCTTCTTAGCATTCTTAAAAGAAATCCAGTGGTCCGGAAGGTGGCACAGTGGCTAAGGCACTAGACTCTCAAGCATGAGGTCCTGAGTTCAATCCCCAGCAGCACATGTACCAGAGTGATATCTGGTTCTTTCACTCTCTCCTCCTATCTTTCTCATTAATAAACAATAATTTAAAAAAAAAAAAGAAATCCAAAGTCTTGGGGAATACTAACATGCTGATTCACTCTGATCCCATCGCCACTCAACTCACCTCACTTCTGACCTTCCTTTGTTCTTTAAACACTTAGAGCTTGGTCCAGCTTCAGTGTCTCTGCTCAGCTGCTTCTCTGCCTGGAATATCCTCTCCAAGGGTCTTTGCAAATTGCTGACATAGTGCAACTTTTGAAGACCTTATGTGCCTCAAGATATTTTACTACCCTAATAGTTTCATAATAATTTACCTAAAGCTCCAGGCAAACTTATGCGTACTTTAAAATATACATATGTAATTCCATTTGGTCTTCTTCAGCCCAACACTGCCATTGAGGAGTCCGAAGTCAAGTTAATTTTAGCTCCACTGCTGATGCTCTGCTTGGTTGATCTGGCAGTTTAAAAAGAAAAATGTTATCTCTGTTGCGTGTTTACATGCCACAATAAGGTGGTCTGAGAGCTTTTCCTTACAACAGAGAGGTACCTTCTATGTCCTTTTCATCTGTAGACTTTTATCTTTTTTTTTTTTTTAATTCTTGAGAGTTAACATTATTTCAGACCTGTCCTCCTCTCCTTTTGTTTCACCTGTGACCTGGATCTGAATTTCCCATTCTGTCTTCCAGGCCTGTAACTTCTCCATTCTGTAGCTTTGTTCTCCTTGGCTGCCTCCTTGGAGAGGCCATGGAGCCCCTCTTCCCACTCCTTAGTTAGGATAACCACCTGCTCTGTATTCTACTTGTGACTTCCCACATTCAAATATTGTTTTCTGTATCTAGTCTTGACATTTGGTTCCATTTATTTATTTATTTATTTATTTTTATGAGTGAGAAAGGGAGAGAATGAGTGTGAGAGAGCAAGACCAGAACACACTTCAGCTCTGGCTATGGTGGTGCCTGGGATTGAACCTGTGGCATCTGGGGCCTCAGGTTTGCAAGTCCTGTGTGCTGATGTTGAATCATCTCCCTGGCCCTCCACTTGTTTTCTTTCATTTGAGGTTAGATTCTGTTCCATGTGGCCTATTTCTTCCCGTAGTTTCTTTCATTTTTTATCATGCTTATTTAAAAATTTTCGTGTGTTCATACCAGTAGTTCTGCCTCAGCTAGTATATGTTGTTATGTTTTTTGTTTAATTTTAAAAATATCTTTATATTATTTATTGGATAGACAACCAGAAATCTAGAGGGATGAGGGTGATAGAGAGGGAGAGACAGAGACATACCTGCAACACTGCTTCACCACTTGCAAAGCTTTTCCCCTGTAAGTGGGAACCAGGGGCTCAAACCTGGGTTCTTTCACAGTGTAACATGTGCTCAGCCAGGTGTGCCACCCACCTGGCCCCACATTTTTTTTCTTTTTTAACTAGAGCACTGCACTGCTCAACTCTAGCTTATGACAGTACTGTGGATCAAACCCAGGACCTCTGAATCTCAGCAAGAAAGTCACTTTGCACAACCATTATGTTATCTCCCAGGCCCTTGTAACATTTGCTACCTTTCTTCTTTTCCCTAGGCAGTGTATTCTTAGGCATATAATATTTTTTCCTGAGAACATGCAATACTCTAAGGGTTATGACTCTAGTAATTGGTGTATATACTGGGAGAGGTTCAAAGGTTTGCTTTTGTCTATGCTGCTCTTCATGAGTTTTAGGATATCTTACCGATTTTCTGTTCTGCATAACAAATTACCACTAATATAGCAGTTTAAAAGAGCATCTATTTATCTCCTTTAGTTTCTATGTCTCAAGAGTCTGCACTACCACATAGTTGGTTTCTGCCCCAAGGTATCACAAGGCTTAAATCCAGGTACAGGCTAGGGTTGCCACCTCACCTGAGACCGTGTTGAAATAAATTAGGTGAACAAAAAGAGAGTAGGCAAAAGCCCTTTCCTCAGAAATTGCTAGAGCAGGGGATTTAAAAAAAATTTTTTTTTATTTAAGAAAGGATTAATTAACAAAACCATAAGGTAGGAGGGGTACAACTCCACACAATTCCCACAACCCAATCTCCATATCCCACCCCCTCCCCTGATAGCTTTCCCATTCTCTATCTCTCTGGGAGCATGGACCCAGGGTCGTTGAGGGTTGCAGAAGGTAGAAGGTCTGGCTTCTGTAATTGCTTCCCTGCTGAACATGGGCGTTGACTGGTCGGTCCCTACTCCCAGTCTGCCTCTCTCTTTCCCTAGTAGGGTGTATCTCTGGGGAAGTGGAGCTCCAGGACACATTGGTGGGGTCTTCAACCCAGGGAAGCCTGGCTAGCATCCTGATGGCATCTGGAACCTGGTGATTGAAGATGGCGGACTGAGAAGCTGCTAGTGGCTTGAGCTCGAGAACAACATCTACTGGAAATGGTAGGATTTTTGCCTTTAGCAGGACAGTCAATAAGGGGCCTTAGCGGTGACACCAAGGAGGTGACTATAACTCAGTTTGTGTTAGAAAATAGAGTAAAAAGAAAGGAAAAAAATTTTTTTAAATTATTATTCCCAAAGCACACCCCTGACCCCCTCCCTCCCCATAACCAGTCCCTGGGGGCCAGAGATCTGCTCCTAGCAGGCTCCCCTGCTGAGCTTCTTTCTTTACCAAGATTCCTGTCCCACCAGGGGGTGTCATTCCAACTCCAACTACTCTATTCCTTTCTGAAACCCTTGGCCTTTCTTCTTTCTAAGTGGCCAATTCCAGCTACAAATATTCCACCAAGCAGAGCCTTACTCAGACAGGGAAAGACCACCAGAGGTTTTTTTTGTTTGTTTGTTTGCTTTATTTTCTCAACAATCAGCTGCCTCGGCTCAGGAGGCCTGAGGCAATTTGGAGCCATCCAAGGTGAAGACAGGACAGGTTTTTTTACTCTGTTCTAGTTTATTATCAATACTAGATAAGCACATATCCCTTTCCCCCTCTCCTATAGGTTGACCAGAATTAACTCTTAGTGTATTTTCCATTGCTAGGGGACTAGGTGTCTTATCCACTGCTAAAGTAAATTGTTTCACTCTTCCTACCTCCCCTACCCACTATACCCATCCCCTCTGCCTAGCTAATTAAATAATAATAAATAAATAAATAAATAAATAAATAAATAAAAAACTCTTTCCTTTCACTGCTCCTTTATTACGGTTCTTTTTCTTATCTGTTTTCTTTTCTCTCTCTCTTTTCTTTTCTTCTTTTTCTTATTCTTGTCATCCTTTCTTCCTTCCTCTTTCGGCTTTCTGAATTCACTGATACACGTTTGGGAATTATTTTGGGGAAGAAATCTGACTCAGAGTGGACTCTCTGTGTATCTCTGCTCTACTTCCCTTTCTCCTCTAGCTACCCCTAGAATATACGGTGGATAGTATATTTGCATAACTGTCTATTCTTGCTATTCTTGTCTACTATTGCTATTCTTGTCTATTCCTGAGGTTTTTTTTTTTCTGGTTGTTTTTGTTTGTTTGTTTTACTTTCTTAACAATCAGCTGCCTCTGCTCAAGAGGTATGAGGAAATCTGGAAAAGGTTTCTTACCTTTCTCTATTTTATTATTAATATTATATAAAGGTGTATCTCTTCCCTCCCTCCTTTAGGTTGACCAGAATTAACTCTTAGGGTATCTTCCATTGCTAGGGGATTGGGCATCTTATCCATTGCGAGAGGAACTTGTTTCACTACTCCTACCTCCTCTACCCACTCTCCCCTTCTCCCTCCTCCAGCTAATTAAAAAAGTAAAATAAAATAAAAAATAAATTAATCAATTAAAAAACTTTCCTTTCACTACTCTTTTATTACAGCTGTTTTTCTTATCTTTTTTTCTTCTCTCTCTCTTGTTTCTCTTTCTTTTTATCTTGTCTTCCTTTCTTCCTTCTACTTTGGCTTTCTGAATTCACTGATATTCATTTGTGAATTATTTTGGGGAAGAAATCTGACTCAGAGTGGACTCTCTATGTGTGTATCTCTGCTCTACTTCCCTTTCTCCTCTTGCAACCCCTAGAATATACAGTGGATAGTAGATTTTCATAATTGTCTGTTCTTGCTATCCCTTTTTTCCTTTCTCTTTCTTTTTCACTTGGACTTGGTGGCTATTTTTTCATGGACTGGAGACATTGTTTGGCTAACTGGTAGTGATTAAACTTCTTCAATCCTTGCTTCAGTTGCTATTGTAATTTCTGAGGTCAGTGATTGCATTTGTCATAAAGGTTTTTAGTACAGTGTTGCTTGCACTCAAAACACAACAACTGAGGGAAAACAAAACATAAAAATAAGAAACACATAAATCAAAAAAATGGGCAGATCAAGAGCAAATAAAACTATTGCTACAATGAATGAAGACAAGAGCCCAGAAGAAACTACAAATCAGCCAGAAGTAATCATAGATAAGAAAAGTATGCAAGCAATAACAAACTTATTAATCACAGAAATGAAAACAACATTGGAGGAAAGGAATGACAGTATTAGGGAAACAACAGTTGAGACCCCCAAGGAAAATACTGATTATCTTGAGGCAATTAGAGAACTGAAAGCTGAAATAGCTGAACTGAGGAAAGAAGCTGAGGGAAGGGAAAGCAGACTAACAGAAGCAGAATACAGAATTAGTCAGACAGAGGATGAGTTAGAGAAAACTAAGAGAGGTGAAAGAGCTCAAAAAGAGATTGAGAGACACTGAAAACAATGACTGTTGTTAAAATTCTGGACATTGAAAACGATGACTGTTGTTAAAATTCCGCCCTTTGGTAGCTAATATTAGCACCAACTTACTGGGCAGGGATCTTCTGGAATGTCTTGATGTTAGGATATCCACAGACGCCTCTGCAGAGCGTAAAACTCATTCCCGCGATACCAGGTCTATTCAGCACCCCCAATACTAAATGCCGCTGTTCGTAGCCAAACACCCCGCTTAAGCTGGCTTTCTAATGAGCCTGTCTGGGTGGAACAGTGGCCTTTACCTAGGGATAAGCTAAAAATTTTAAAAGATCTCATCCGAGAGCAGTTGTCTTTGGGACACATTCGTCATTCTCGAAGCCCATGGAATACTCCTGTCTTTGTGATTAAAAAGCACTCAGGAAAATGGCGCCTCCTTCAAGATCTCCGTGAAGTAAATAAAACCATGCAGGTCTGGGGCTCCCCCCAAAGGGGTTTGCCTCTTGCTTCTGCAATTCCCATGGGAATTCCAATCATAGCTATTGATATACAAGATTGTTTTTTCTCTATCCCCTTGCATCCGCGAGATTGTAAACGTTTTGCCTTTTCTGTTCCGTCTATTAATAACGCCAGCCCTGCTGATAGATTTGAATGGGTGGTGCTGCCCCAGGGTATGGCCAATAGTCCTACAATTTGTCAGGAGGCTCCAGCCGGCAGGGCTAGCTTCACGGGCTGGTAACAGAGACGCGGAGACAACGGCTGGGCAGGGAAGCTGTATTTCTTTATTCAGGAACAACGATTCACAAACTAAGACAAACTAATCACCAAACAGAACTCTGCTGTCTCTTTGCAGTGACACAAGCACTCTTTCTTACTCTCGAACTCAGGAACCCTCCAACTCTGGAACTCTGTCACTCTGGAACTCTTGAACTCTCGTACTCGGGAACCCTCTGAAACTCTAGCACTCTCGAACTCAGGAACCCTCTCCCGAGGTTCCTTGGCGCAGGGCCAAGCAGGCCTGCGAAATTAACTGGACTGATCCAATTCTCTTGGCGGGGGAGGGCTAGCACAAACCAATGTAAAGCATACGACAATTCCCCCTTTTCTTTTTAACTAAATGACTATAGTATCAAGGGTATGGGGTGAACAGAAACACATATAACAAAAACCAGCATGCTGCCAAAGGAAGGCCTGAGGGGGCCATATCTGCCTCTGTGGGCTAAACTTTATCAGCTTAAAAAAAACATTTCTTGCTTCTGGGGGGCTACTTGCCTCGACGGGCATTTGCATGGGGGCGGGGAATGGCCTAGAGTCCCAAAGGCAGCTGGCTGCAATTTACTTACTATGAAACAAAACTTGTTATTAGCATATCTACTGCACGATCCAACGTTTCTAATAGAGAAGGAATTTGAGACTTTTACATCTCAACAACGTCTTTTAACCTTTTGTTACACCCATTCAAGATGGAGACACACCCTAGGTGTGGGCCGGAGAGGAAACCTCAGGCATGAGAATAATTAGCATAGCCATTGTGCGATCTACCATTTCTAATAGAGAAGGTAATGGAGAGTTTTACACATCAACAAGTCTATTTAACCTTTTGTTTAGACCAACTTAGTTAAAATATATTGATTGTTAACTAATTTTTACCTTAGACTTTAAATGTAAGTTAATTTTATCTTTATGAGAATTACGTTGAAAACCTTTTTCATTTAACTTTGACTAGTAAGAATTTAGCCTTAAAGCTACTGTTTACCAAACTTTAAACATACACATAAACATGGTCATTAACACACAAGGAGAGAAACCTTTGTTACGAAGACATGTCAAGAAATGGCCCCAGGAATGGTAGACACATTGTGCAGTTACTGAACCCCAGCAGTAACTCTGGTGGCAATAAAACAAACAATAAACAATAACTATGAGGTGACACATTAATCCAAGGACGAGAACCATGGATTCAGTATCTAGGTAGTACTGTACGTATAAGGAATGGGGCTCATTTCTCTGCTCTTCATAGCAAGCAGGGTGGGTAGATAACAGCTTGACTTTTATTAATATAAAAAAAATAATGGCAGACTGGGGGCTGGGTGGTAGTATACCCAGTTAAGTGCACTTAGTACAAAACACAAGGACCCAAACTACGATCCTGGTTTGAGCCCCCAACTCCTCACCTGCAAGGGGGGGGGGCTTCCTTCTCAAGCAGTGAAGCAAGTCTGCAGGTGTCTGTTTTCCTCTCCCCCTCTCTATCTCCCTCTCCAAAGGTGCTGAAGTGTGTTTGCCCACGGTATGCTGAACAACAGCAATGAGTTTCAACTTATTAGTTACATACTTACTTTTTCATGTTATGTCTTTTTCTATGACCTTACTTTGGTTTTCTAGGGCTTGTTCATGGTTTGAATCTAAAGACTGACTATCAATAATAATGACATAATTATAACCAGTGGTCACCATAAAACTTTGTAGGTGTGCCAATATATATATTTTTGCTTCTTTAAATAAAACATCATTCTTCCCGTATCATTTAAAGCAAAATGTCTCTAGCATGAACATCAAATGAATTCCTTTTTCTTTTCAGTGTCTTAAAATCATGATCATGCTGGATTTCAGTTTGCTTTGTTTTGTCATCTATGAAATGTCAATAAAACTAACCTGAAACTATCTTCTGTGGACAAATGTGTGAGCCAAAAAGTCAAAACCCAGCAGATCAAGCTCTATAGAGGCCTCATCCCAAACCTGACTGTGAAGGAGGAAAAGCACTGAAACCCGAGATGTGATCCTATCTTCATCAGCATCCCAGAAGTTCTTATCCAGCTGGAAAATGAAACAAGCACAATTCAACCCAGTAAAACATTCCTGCTTCATTCTTTCTGAGTTGTCTATTAGAACATGTTCAGCTCAGTGCTTCCATGTAGCTTTGAGTGCAATAAGAACATCATAGAGTAGGAAATGGGAAAGCAGAAGCAGATTTGCCAGTGAAAGAAATCTAGCTACTAGCATTTAAGCTCCTTTGAACTAATCTCTTATGTTATATGGGGGTGGGGGTGAGGGAGGCTTAAAGAGGGGGGTATATTTTGGGAAGAAAGGCTAATGCTTTTAATGAAAATTCCAAGAATTCAGAGATATCTCAATGGCAACCAGTTGAAACAGTTCTTAATTTGCATGCATGATAAACGATTTCCATAAAAAACAGAAACAAAACAAAAAACAACAGGAGTTTCAGGTAATTATCTATCTACAACTTGGAAAGAGAAGGTCAGAATTACTATTAGGGTGGTCTGGAAGGTGGTGCAGTGGATAAAGCATTGGACTCTCAAGCATGAGGTCATGAGTTCAAACCCTGACAGAACATGTGCCAGAGTGATGTCTGGCCCTTTCTTTCTTTCTTTCTTTCTTTCTTTCTTTCTTTCTTTCTTTCTTTCTTTCTCTCTTTCTCTTTCCTATTTCGTTCTCTCTTTCTCTTTCCTATTTTCTCTTTCTCTTTCCTATTTCTCCTTAATAAATAAATAAAATCTAAAAAAAAAATAGTGTTAAGGTTAGATGACCCTTTCCATTATCACACTGGGGCATAGTTTTGCAGGCTCACTAGAGGATTAGTGAGTGATCTAGGGGAATATGCCTCTGCTGACTCACTACTATTGAACAAGGACCCAGACTTATTGTATGGGTGTTGTCAGAGAGGTAAAGAATTTCTGTCAGGTAAAAAAAAGGTCATTATCGATTATAGGGTGGTCTTCTGTAGTTTATTACTTAGTTTCTGAGCTAAGCTTTTTCTTTTCAACAGGCCTTGCATAAAGTTATAAATCCATGCTTCTCCAAGTACTCTTTGAACTAGTTTTACCTGTTTACATTTTTAGTGACTTAATTTTTTTTTTTTTGCTTCCAGGGTTATTGCTGGGGCTTGGTGCCTGCACTACCAACCCACTGCTCCTGGTAGCCATCTTTTTGCCGTTGTTGTTGTTGCTGTTGTTGTTAGATAGGACAGAGAAAAACTGAGTTAGAAGGGGAACAGGGAGGGGGAGAGAAAAACACTTGCAGACCTACTTTACTGCTTGGGAAGCCACCCTCCCTGCAGGTGGGGAGCCAGGGTTTCCAACTGGGATCCTTTCACTCATCCCTGCACTTTGCACTACATGAGTTTAACCAGGTGCACTAATGGCCAGCCCCCATGACTTAATCTTAAACCTATATTAATCTCCCCACCATATTTTTGCATGGGAGCCATTTTATAAAGCTGGGATATGTCCTTTGACATACTTTTAGACATTTCATCTGTATCCTTATTTTGCTGGTGAAATGTATGAAGTTACTTTTGAAAGACTGATAGTGTGTTTTCTTGTGCCAGATCCTGGCTGGTAGAAGCAATGGGGTAGGTGGGGAGGAAGTCCACTTAAGCATTGTTCTTCCATGTGGGTAGAATCACATTACTAGAAATAAAATATTTCATTTGCTTTCATTTTGAGCTTATTTGCAAATGAAATTCTGTAATCACTGCTTAAAAAAACTGTTGTGTGTAAGAAAGGGAAGAGATGAGCTCAGTGTTAATAATATAATCATTTAATCTGATTTCAAGAGTACTATGAATGGTCTGAGAAGGTGAGAAAGAAGCATTTACAAACAACTTCCAGATGCTTTTATTTTTGTTTTATGTTCAGATTGGAGGTGATAAATAGGAAAGGGAATGCCAGGTGATAGATCCCTAGGGGAAAAAAAACTTTAAGGGAAGTCTGGAGCTAATAGTTGTATGGGGTGGGGGTAGGTGGGTAGTGAATAAATTATTTTCATGAGCTGCAGAAGAGCCGGGTTTCTGTGTGGCTTACACCATGACTGCACACAACCACCAACACAACAGATGACTGTTAGTGCCCCCTGGGTGAGGAAATTACTCCAACCTTGTGTCCTGTGGACTGAGTCATCTGTTACTCTACTTCCTGGCAATATTTGAGTCTGGCTCTCAGCCTCGCCACCAGCCAGCTGAGTCCCCATTATCATTTAAAAAATTACAGCCAAAATGTTTTCCCTGTGGGAACTGTCCCCACAGCTATTAGAAAAATAATAATAAATGACTGTTGCACAACCCACTCTCCTCCTGGTTCTATTTTCTGTCCCCTTTTGCTAAATGCAATGATTTTATGAGTTGAACTTTTTTTTTTTTTTTTAGAAGAAATCTCTGTCATTCAATGGAGGCAAAATCTTATGGGGCTTTAAATGAGATAGAGTCAGTTCCCATTCTATATGGAAAAGATAGATCTGTTTACCAGTATTACATTGAAATTTCCAATATTAGCAACACAGCTACTGGAAGTTCATGTTTAAAGACTGGCATGAGCATTCAAAAATCAGGTGAGAAACACTGAGTTATATTTTTGCCTCACAATTGAACTCTCACTGGCCCAAAATGAGAGTTACTTTATCCTCCAAATTTACCAATCCACCCCCACGTTTTAATAGGGTGGTTCCCTCTATCCTGTGCCTATTCTCATTTTACAATCCCACAGTCTGCACTGCCACCATCAATAACAGAGGGTGACTTAGGTTAAGGCATTTGAGTGAAGGGTCAGGTGTCCTCTGGAGAGAGATCAGACATCTATGTTCATGGCATCTCAGTTGGAGAGCTTATACAGGTCACCTGCTGGGAACCTTCTTAAAAGGTAGGTTCTAAGAGGTCTGCATGGGGTCTGAGCTTTTGCATTTCTAACAAACTCCTATACCAGGCTGCTACTGCTGCTGGCTGGAGACCACTAAGGCATACCATCTCTTAAAGAACAGTTGGCCTCATGACACAGGGCCATATAGAAGGTGGAAGGAACATCAAGATCTTTGTCAGACTGATTTATATAATTCTCTAACTGTTGTGCCCAGTACTCCAACCACTGATGATGAGTATCTTTAAATGTTCATGCAAACTAATTAAAGTTAAGCAAAATTAACAAATGTACTCCTGGTTGCACCTATCATCTTTCAACTGCTCACACAGTCAGCTGTTCCCAGAAGCTGTTATGAGATACAGGACAGAAACAAGTCATTTCTATCAAGATTACCCTGACAATGTTACTCTATGAGCATTATGGAAAGTCTCTCCTTCTAGTTAGAGCTTCAGGTGTGAAGCTAATTCTTATTATGAGTGACAAAGATCTATAGGGCACATACCAGTACTTTTTCTGATTTGTATGATCACATATTCTAAAGCAAGAATTCATTCTTTTCCTTCTGGAAAAGTCACTTAGCATGACTCCTTTTAAGTTTACCAACCTGGAGTTATTTTTATATCATTTTTCTTGCCTGACTGCTCTAGCTAGGACTTTGAGGACTATACTGAGCATCAATGATGAGAGTGAACATTCTATCTTATTTCAGATCTCAGGGGAAAAACTTTCAGCTTTTTTATTGTTGAGTATGATGTTAGCTGTGGGGCTTGTCATAAATATCCTTAAATTGCTTGAGGTATATTCCTTCCACTGCCAATTTCTTAAAGGTTTTTATTTTTAAAAAATATTTATTACTGGATAGAGACAGAGAGAAATTGAGGGGGGAAGGGGTATAGAGAAAGAGAGAGACACCTCCATCCCTTCTTCACCACTCAGGAAATTTTCTCCCTGCAGGTAGAGACCAGGGGCTTGAACCTGGGTCCTTGCACACACTGTGATGTGTGTGCTTAACCAAGTGTGCCACCACCTGGTCCCTTAAGAGTTTTTCTTTTTTAAATTTTAATATTTATTTATTTTCCCTTTTGTTGCCCTTATTTCTTATTGTTGTTGTAGTTATTATTGTTATTGTTATTGATGCCATCAATGTTAGATAGGACAGAGACAAATGGAGAGAGGAAGGGAAGACAGAGAGAGGGAGAGAAAGATAGACGCCTGCAGACCTGCCTCACCTGCAGACCTGCCTCACCACCTGTGAAATGACTCCCCTCCAGGTGGGGAGCTGGGGGCTCAAACTGGTATCCTTATGCTGGTCCTTGCGCTTTGTGCCACATGCACTTAACCCACTGTGCTACCACCAGACTCCCTAAGAGTTTTTCTTAAAACCATTAATGGTGTTGAATTTTTTTTGTATGTTTTGACAGTATCTATTGATGTGGTCATGTGGTTTTTAATCTTTCTTTTCATTGATGTGGTACATCACATTGACTGATTTGCATATGCTGTACTATCCCTGCAACCCTGAGATAAATACCACTTGGTGATGATGGTTTATTCTCTTGATGTTTTATTAGATTCAATTTGCTAAGATTTTATTGAGGGTTTTTGCTTTGATATTCATCAGGGATAGTGGTCTATAGTTTCTTCCTCCTCATTCTCCTCCCCCTTCTTTTTTTTGTACTATTTTCTGCTTTGAGGGTCAGAGTGATATTGGCCTTATATAATGTTCTTGGGAGTGCCCCTTGTCCACATTATTTTTTTCTTGGAAAAGTTTGAGTAGTTTCTCTTTGACAGTTTTGTAAAATTCATTAGTGAAGCTACAAGATTCTGAGCTTTTGTACTTGGGAGAGATTTTTGACTACTGATTTGATTTCTGTATTTCCTCCTCCATCAATCTTGGAGTACTGTCTGAGTTTAAGAATATATCAGTTCTTCTATGTTGTTCAATTTCTTTGCATATAAATTCTCATAATAGTCTCTTAAAATCCTTTGGATTTTCTGCAGTAAGAGTTGTAATTTCACCTTATTGTGACTTTTTTATGTTCTTTCTCTCTCTCTCTCTCTCCCTCCCTCTATCTCTCTCCCTCTAAGTGAGCCCAATGAAGGGGTTAACTACTTTATTACTTCTTTCTTTCAAAACCAGCTCTTGGAGTCACTGACCTTTTTCATTGTCTTTTTGATATACATTTTATTTCTTTCCACTTTGATTTTCACTATTTCACTACTTTTGCTGACTTTTGGGTCTGCTTGTTGTGTTTTTTAGTTCCTTCCTTGTTAATGTAGACCTGTATTACAATTTCTCTTCTCGTAGTGCTTTTGCTGCATTCTAGAGGATGTGATAGCTTGTGTCTTCATTTCTGTTGTTCTGTAGGCAATTTTTATTCTTTTTTTGAGTTTTGTTCATTGAGCAAAGTGTTGTTCAGAAACATGTTTAGTTTTTACCTATTAGAGAAATGCAAAAATTGGGAAAAATAGCATAATGATTATGTAAAGAGACTCTCATGCCTGAGGCTCCAAATCTCAGGTTTAATCCCCCATACCACCATAAATCAGAGCTAACCAGTGCTCTGGTAAAAAAAAAAGAATGCAAAAATTTGAGCCTTCCCATATACCCACTGAATCAGAAACTCAGGGTTGGGGCCCAAAAATCTGTATTTCAAAATGTGTCCAGCTAACTCCAAGGTGTGGTTAAATTTTAGGAAATGATTATTAGACAATAATAAGCAAATTTGTGTTAACATATTTTTTAAATATATGGAGTTGAATATAAGGTTTACCTTTTAAGTAACAACAGAGAACAATTCAACCTGACATGACAATGAATTTGCAGATATTTTTGAATGGTTTTTTAAAAATTATTTTTATTTATTTACTTATTGGATAGAGATAGCCAGAAATCAAGAGGGAAGAGGGTGATAGAGAGGGAGACACACACACACACACACACACACACACACACACACACACACACACTCCTGCAAAGCTTTCCCCTTGCAGGTGGGGAGCAGGGGCTCGAACCTGGGTTCTTGTACACTGTAACATGTGCGCTCAACCAGGTGCACCATCACCTGGCCCCCCAGAAAGGGTATTTTAAAACCTGTATCCAGTAGGTAAAATACATTCTAAAAATAAAGCAGTGGGAATTTTAGTTCAGACTTATTGGTGACGGGGGTAATTGAAAGAAGAGTACTGAGAAATGTTATGCATGGTACAAACTACTGTATTTACTGTCGAATGTAAAACATTAATTCCTCAATAAAGCAATTTAAAAAATCAGTAAAGAAAAAAGTCAAACTTCCCCAATTACAGAGAGAGATGAAATATATCACTTATTCATTAAAAACTAGGATATGAAACAGTGGAGAACATTTTTCTGCAAAGATTTAAAAATACAGGTTCATATTGAAAGTACCTTTGTACATAATACATTCCTTTTTAGAAATTCTGTATGTATGGTTCAGATGGATCCCAAAACCTACTACAAGAACTCAGAAATTTATTGTTACATTTCATTCCAAATTTTCTATGCAGTTTACTGGAATCAACTATGTGATCAATTGTTCAAACAAATCAGTAGATATGACATAATTCAGCTTATGATGAATAGGATGCATTGAAAGTTATGCAAAGAGTTTATGCTATAAAGTAGTAGTAATTAAAACACTGAAGTACTGGAACTAAAGTGGACACCTGGACCAATGGAATGGAATAGAGAGTCCAGAACTGAACCTATACATGTATAGACACCTAATGTACAACAAAAGGGCCAAAACTGTCCAATGGGGAAAAAAAGCTCTCTTCAAAAAATAGTGCTGAGGGAACTGGACAGCCACACATGTGGAAAAATAAAACTGGACCACCACTTAACATCTTGCACCAAAATTAGTTCAAAATGGATCAAAGATCTGGACATTAGATTTGAATCTATAAAATACATGAAACACTTTAGGACATTACATGAAAAAATGTATTTGAAGGGGCAAGGCAGTGGTGAACTAGTTGAATTCACATGCTACCTAATGTGCAAGAACCTGGATTCAAGTCCTTGCCTCCCACCTACAGAGGGAAACCTTCATGAGTGGTGAAGCAGGTCTGCAGGTGTCTCTCTCTCTCCCTGTGTCCTCCTCCCCTCTCAATTTCTCTCTGTTCTACTTAATAGAAAAAAAAGGGGGGTGGGGAGAGGAGAATATGGCCACCAGGAGTGGTGGATTCTTCGTGCAGGCACTGAGCCCTAGCAGTAACCCTGGTGGCATTCTGGGGGTATAGACTGACTGGCGAATGCTCATGTCCAGTGGAGAAGCAATTATAGAAACCAGACCTTGGGGGTCAGGCGATAGCGCAGCAGGCTAAGGGCACGTGGTACAAAGTGGCGTAAAGATCTCGGTTCGAGCCCCTGGCTCCCCACCTGCAGGGGAATCCCTTTATGGGTAGTGAGGCAGGTCAGCAGGTGTCTATCTTTCTCTCCCCCCCTCTCTCTGTCCCATCCAAAAACAACGACATCAATAGCAACGATAATAATAACCACAACAACAATAAAAACAACCAGGGTAACAAAAGGTGAAAAAGTGGCCTCCAGGAGCAGTGGATTCATGGTGCGGGCACCGAGCCCAGCAATATAACCCTGGAGGCAAAAGAAAAAAAAAAAGAAAGAAAGAGAGAAAAAGAAAAGGAAAAAGAAAAAGAAACCAGACCTGCGCTTCTGCACTACATAAAGATCTTTGGTCCATACTCCCAGATGGGTAAATGCTAGTAGATCACCAGAAGGCTCTGAACTCCAATTCCATCAGGACTCAGAGAGAGAAAAGGAGGAAAAAAAAAAAAAAAAAAAGGAAGGACACTCAGAAGCAGTAGACGTGACTTAGAAAGGAAGAGAAGGCAGGACCATAGGGGGGAAAAAAAGGGAAAATATATAGAAATACAGATAGATATAAAAATAATAGTCAATCCATATCTGTGATCTTGGGAGAACTAATGCAGTCTTCAGTGGAGGGAAAGGGGACACAGAACTCTGATGGTGGGAAGTGTGTGGAACTATACCCCTGTTATCTTGTAATTTTGTAAATCAATATTAAGTCACTAATAAAAAATTTAAAAATGTATTTGGAACCTCAAACCTCATAGGCAAGGGAAACTAAAATAAGATAAATAGAGGGGAATACATCATATTAAAAAAAACTTCTATACATCAAAAGAAAACTCTACAAGGATAAACAGGCAACCCAGCAATAGGAAGAAGCTATTTTTGCACCACACATCTGTTTGACAGTGGATATCAAACATCTATAAAGAAATTCTATAGCTCAACAAAAAGAAAAAAAAAACTAAAAAAAATTGGGCAGACAGTATGAATTGAAAGTTCTCTAAAGAAGAGATGTGGATGGCCCACAGAGATATGTGGAAACAATAACAAATATAAAATGTATAAATTAGGGGGCCGGTCAATGGCACACTGGTTGAGTACACACATTACTATGCACAAGGACCTGGGTTTGAATACCTTCTCCCCATCTGAAGGGGGACATTTCATGAGTGGTGAAGCAGGTCTTTGGTTGTCTTTCTCCCTTCCTCTCCCCCTCCTGTCAATTTCTGTCTTATCAAATAAAATAGAAAAACAAACAAACAAAAGAACAGCTACCCAGAGCAGTGGCAATAAAAAAAGAATATATAATCAATCTGGTTTGAGCAACTTTTTAAATTTCTTCATGAGATATAGTCTTAAAATTTTTTAAAGGAATTTTCAAATCTAAAAAAAGAAAAAAAAAAGTAGAGGCCAGGTAGTGGCACACTTGATTGAGCACACACACTACAGTGTGCAAGGACCCAGGTTCAAGGCCCTGGTCCCCACCTGCAGGGGGAAAGTTTCACAAGTGGTGAAGCAGGGCTGCAGGTGCCTCTCTGTCTCTTTCATTCTCTTCCTCCCTGTCCCCTCTCAATTTTTCTGTCTCTATCCAATAATAAATAAAATATTTAAATAAATCATTAAAAATAAAAAAGTTATGCAGAGAAATGTGATTTGTTTATATACGTATACATTCATGTGAAGGAATTCAGTAGAAAAATATCATCAATGGAGGGGGCTGGGAGATAGCTCAGCTGGTAGAACACCCATTTTACCATTCATGAACATGTGGGTTTGAGTCGCTGGCCAGCCCTTGACAACTGTGCAATGGGGGATTTTTATGAATAGTGAAACATGCTGTGGTGTCTTTCTCTCTCTCCCTCCCTCTCCCCCAACCTTACTCCTTTGACTCTCATCCTCCATCTGGAAAAAATAAAAAAGATTTGCCAGGAGTGATTGAATGGCTCCAGTGTGAAGTCTCAGCAAAATCTTGGTGGCAGGAAAAAATAATTCCATTACACTCATAAATGACAGAATACATAATCTTAAATGTTCCTTCCCTTCCTACCTAAAAGACCAAAACCATAGTGAGCATTAATTATGACTATTCACTGTGCTTAAAACTCCTACATGTTGGCAAGGGTATTTGTTAAATTGAAGATAACAAAAAACTTCTTTTTTTTTTTTCACTTCCTGCTTCTTTTTTTTTAAAAATTTTTTATTTAAGAAAGGATTAATGAACAAAAACATAAGGTAGGAGGGGTACAACTCCACACAATTCCCACCACCCAATCCCCATAACCCACCCCCTCCCATGATAGCTTTCCCATTCTCTAGTCCTCTGGGAGCATGGACCCAGGGTCGTTGAGGGTTGCAGAAGGTAGAAGGTCTGGCTTCTGTAATTGCTTCCCCGCTGAACATGGGCGTTGACTGGTCGGTCCATACTCCCAGTCTGCCTCTCTTTCCCTAGTAAGGTGTGTCTCTGGGGAAGCTGAGCTCCAGGACACATTGGTGGGGTCTTCAATCCAGGGAAGCCTAGCCAGCATCCTGGTGGCATCTGGAACCTGGTGATTGAAAAGAGAGTTAACATATGAAGCCAAACAATTTGTTGAGCAAGCATGGATCCCAAGCTTGGAATAGTGGAGAGGAAGTGTTAGGGAGGTACTCACTGCAAACTCTAGTGTACTTCTGCTTTCAGGTATATATTTTGCAGTAGTTTATGGATACGTGTGCACATAAGCTCTCTCTCACAGAAACTGGTGTATATCTAGGTTATGGGACTTTGTTAGAAAGTGAACTACCTGAGATGAAATTAGAGTGTACTATAAAAGGAAAGGTCTCACCCGAGTAATGAAGCTGAAGGGTTGTCATTCCACACGTGAAGTCTCTGGATACAGCCTGAGGTGAAGCATGTTGAGGTGGCAATCGTTGCTTTGGTTAGGTTGTGATCGGCGGATGCAATATTATTTGGTTTGGATTGGGAGATGCATACGGGAAAGTGGGCCCTATCCAAGGGTTCCAGGACTGGGGGAAGTAGGGGCTCTATAGTGAAGATGTGAGGTTCTTGCTGTCTTAGGGTTCAAAAAGACAATCGATAGAAAAGGAGGCTCTCTTCAATAAATGGTGCTGGGAAAACTGGGTTGAAACATGCAGAAGAATGAAATTGAACCACTTTATCTCACCAGAAACAAAAATCAACTCCAAATGGATCAAAGACCTAGATGTCAGACCAGAAACAATCAAATACTTAGAGGAAAACATTGGTAAAACACTTTCCCACATACACCTCAAGGATATCTTTGATGAATCAAACCCAATTGCAAGGACGACTAAAGCAGAAACAAACCAATGGGACTACATCAAATTGAAAAGCTTCTGCACATCCAAAGAAACTATTAAACAAACAGAGAGACCCCTCACAGAATGGGAGAAGATCTTCACATGCCAGACATCAGACAAGAAACTAATCACCAGAATATATAAAGAGCTCAGCAAACTTAGCCGCAAAAAAGCAAATGACCCCATCCAAAAATGGGCAGAGGAAATGAACAAAACATTCACCACAGAGGAGATCCAAAAGGCTAACAAACATATGAAAAACTGCTCTAGGTCACTGATTGTCAGAGAAATGCAAATTAAGACAACATTGAGATACCACCTCACTCCTGTGAGAATGGCATACATCAAAAAGGACAGCAGCAACAAATGCTGGAGAGGATGTGGGGACAGAGGAACCCTTTTACATTGCTGGTGGGAATGTAAATTGGTACAGCCTCTGTGGAGAGCAGTCTGGAAAACTCTCAGAAGGCTAGACATGGACCTTCCATATGACCCAGTAATTCCTCTCCTGGGGTTATACCCCAAGGACTCCATAACACCCAACCAAAAAGAGGTGTGTACTCCTATGTTCATAGCAGCACAATTCATAATAGCTAAAACCTGGAAGCAACCCAGGTGCCCAACAACAGATGAGTGGCTGAGAAAGCTGTGGTATATATACACAATGGAATACTATGTAGCTATCAAAAACAATGAACCCACCTTCTCTGACCCATCTTGGATAGAGCTAGAAGGAATTATGTTAAGTGAACTAAGTCAGAAAGATAAAGATGAGTATGGGATGATCCCACTCATCAACAGAAGCTGACTAAGAAGATCTGAAAGGGAAACTAAAAGCAGGACCTGATCAAATTGTAAGTAGGGCACCAAAGTAAAAACCCAGTGGTGAGGGGTAGACATGCAGCTTCCTGGGCCAGTGGGGGGTGGGAGTGGGCGGGAGGGATGGGTCACAGTCCTTTGCTGGTGGGAATGGTGTTTATGTACACTCCTAGCAAAATGTAGACATATAAATCAGTAGTTAATTAATATGAGAGGGGGAAATCAATTGTATGTCTCAAAGTTTCTCAAAAGACAAACTGAATCTTTTTAATATATAGGCTGTGTATTTGATATGCGGACTCTCTCAAAAGCCTAGACCAAGTAGATTAGAAGCATCCAATAGCACAGCTATATACAAGATACTGGATACTGTACAGCAAACCATAACAAAGGGACTTTTCAAAGTTAACCCAATTAACAAATAATGTGATGATAAAAACTTCTTTTTTAAAAAAAATATTTATTTATTCCCTTTTGTTGCCCTTGTTTTATTGTAGTTATTAATGTTGTTGTTGTTGGATAGGAGAGAGAAAAATGGAGAGAGGAGGGGAAGACAGAGAAGGGAGAGAAAGGTAGACACCTGCACACCTGCTTTACCACTTGTGAAGCGACTCCCCTGCAGGTGGGGAGCCGGCAGCTCAAATTGGGATCTTTATGCCGGTTCTTGCACTTTGTACCACCTGAGCTTAACCCGCTGTGCTACCACTCGACTCCCTAAAAACGTCTTTTTAAACTAGCTTATTTTTCTTTCTTATATTTCATTTACTGAATAAAGACAAAAGAAATAGAGAGGGGAGGGAAGGGGAGATAGAGAGGAAGAGAGACAGAGAGATCCCCTTCAACTCTGCTTCACCACATATAAAGCTTACCCCCTGCAAATAGGGATGTTTAGTTTACTTTCCATGAGAGAGTGACACATAAAGACAGAGAAAAAGATCAGAGCACTGCTCAGTTCTGGTTTATGGTGGTCACGCTGGGAAGCGAAGTTGGGACCTTGGAGCTTTAGGCATGAAAGTTTTATTTTTATTTATTTATTTTTACATAACTACCAATATTGTGTTGTCTCCCCAGCTCCAGTAAAAGTTTCCTATGTGAACATGACTATAGAGCATATTTCATAAAGAAAATAAATGCCCAATGTCTAACAGCAACACATCTGAAAGACTCAGTGAAACTTCCTTACTGTGCTGTGTTTTGAAACTAAGCTTAAAGTTCAACGTGAAATCAATTCTGAGGCATGGTACAATTTATCTTACGCGTGTGCACATTATAAGTCTTCTCTGCTTGCCCATGGCTTTAGTTCCTGATTATTTTAGCATCTCTGCAGTGCTCCACATCTCTGGATGATGATGCAATGGACACATGGTTTTTTATTTATCCAAGAAAAGTTGGCTGGATTTACCCAGTTCTTGCAATTGTATGATAATAGACTGCTAGATATTTGGAAAGATTCCAAAGATTCATTGGATTGTTTTCCTGCATAGTTTCAGTGTCAGATTGTGTGTGTGTGTGTGTGTGTGTGTGTGTGTGTGTGTGTGTGTGTGTGTAGCAGCCATTTAAAGAAATTTGAAAATAGATGGGATGAATCAATATGAGACTACACAAAATCTATTATGGAAATGTGCCATCTACTTCAACTAGTGGAATGAAACTAGAAAAACTGCTCAGCTCTGGCTTCTGATAGTGTGGGGGATTGAATCTGGGACCTTAGAATTATTATATTATTTTTATTTTATTTATTTAAATAGTTATAATTCTTTCCAAAAAGCCAAAATAAATAAATCTTGAAAAGAACATTATCGTTGTCAATTCCCCACTTCTATGCTTTCCCTGATAATCTGAATACTTTCATGAGCAAATAGGTAAAGTTTTAAGGCTACATTTAATCACATTTTTGCAAGTTGGATGTTATTCCTATTTTATTTGCCACAATATTTTAAAAGCAGTCTGGACTTTAGTATCAACACTCCCCCCCTTTTGTTTTAGAATTCATGCTTTTCTTTGAAACCTGAGTATTTAAATCATTTGAATTTTCTATACTTGAGATAAACAGAATCTCAAATTCCTAAGATGCGTATTTATGTCTACAAACTACAAGTGTCTGAAGCCTTTGCCCAACCACCCTCCACCCAGGCCTTTTTTGGAGAAAGTTACCCAACTTATTCCTTCAAAAGCACAATGACTATAAAAATAATGGTAGGGCCAGAATTTGCATTTAAAAGGAGACAGAATTCATCTGGGTATTTGTCTTTCTGAGGCCCTGCTATAGCATCCCCTCTTTATAGAAGGTGTGGTCCCAACTTGACCTAGCTCTGCTGGTGACCAGTGCCAGCATGCCCCCTCCCTCACTTTGAGGCATTTCTGTGGGCTCAGCTAGGAGGTGCTCAGGAAGTATAGCTTGTGCCTTCCTTTGTTCAGTGCTACAGAGATATCCCTTAGATGTCTGAGGGATTGTTTCTTTTTTAAGGATTTAAATTATTTATTTAAAAAGCATTAAGGGGGCCAGGCAGTAGCACAGTGGGTTAAGCGCACATGGTGTGGGATTCCCACCTGCATGGGGGTTGCTTCATGGGCAGTGAAGCAGGTCTGCAGATGTCTGTCTTTCTCTCCCCTCCTCTCTCAATTTCTCTCTGTCCTATCATCATCAACAACAGCTATAACAACAATAACAACCACAACAAGGGCAACAAAATGGGAAAAATAGCCTTCAAGAACAGTGGATTCATAGTGCTGGCACTGAGCCCCAGTAGTAACTCTGGAGGCAAAAAAAAAAAAAAAAGCATTAAAATAACAGGCAAAGACCCATAGCCCTTTGAGCCTCTGCTCATGCTTCAACACACCCCATGGAGCTCTGCACCCACTGGGGTCAAGGTGTCTGAACCCCCAGCACATGGGCATCCCAATGAAAGAAGCCTAGGCCCCACATAGCAAAGACCAAGCCCCTTTCAGGCTGCCTTCAACATAGCAAGGGTCCCCCCTCCACCGAGTGTAGGGACAACCAAGCGACAAGGTCAGGATCTGTCAACTGCTTTTGTTCACAAGTGCCATGGGTCTCAGGACAGAGAGGCAATGCCAACTGTCTCACAGATCAGGGACCTCTTGTGCAGGTTCCCCACCTGCACCTGCTCCCCCAAACACCCCCAAACTCCTCCAAACCCTAGAAGTTTGAATAAAAAGTGAACACTAGGAAAGAGGGGAGATGCATTGGATCGACCTTCTCGTGGTGCATCCCGTGAGTACCCATTTATTGGGGAAACTGACGATCCTTCCTAGCCGACTGAATCCACATGGATCCCAGTCACCTTCAAAGCCAGCAACAAGCAGACATCAGGCTCAACCTGATGCTGTTGACTGGCTACGGAAGAAGGGCAAACGCTAGAAGAAGAAGGGGAGAAAAATAAGATCAGCAGTATCCTGTCCAGATTCAGAAATTAGAATTCTATACACATCTGAATTTTATGCAAAGTCACCCACCCTCCCTGAAAGCACAGGAAAGAGTCCTGGTCTGGGCAGGGGAGAGGCTGAGAAGGAAAGCTGGGCTACAGGGTCAGCAGAGGTGCTCAGACAACAGAGGGAAGTCTTTCTTTCCAGTGGATCCATGCAGCCCTCTGAGCCTTCTTGTGTGACAACTGGTCTTCCTGGCAGTGCATGAACCTCTTGCTCACAGCAGAGATGCCCCGAGGCAGCTGGCTAAATTGGTCCAGTAGCCCATTCTCCTGAGCAGTCTTCATTATGAGAATATCACCTGCTCCAGTGGTGGGGTCAGTGTAGTGGCCAAGCTCATGGAGTCCTCCATCACAGATATGTGTACATCCAGCTTCTGCGCCTATTACTCAAGTCTGTCCATCACTGCTGAGAACTCTTGGAAGTCTGCAGTGCTCAGTGCTCCGTCATGTGCTTTGGTCACCTGTGCCATGTTCCTGGTTGCCTTTTCCACTTTTGTCTTGGAGTCTTTCTCAGCCTTCTTGGCCAGCTTGGCCAGTTGCTTTGCTGTGAACTTCCATGTTGCAGAAAACTGCATCATTGGGGCTGTTGCAGGGTGTCTGAGGGTTCTTGTTTGTTTTGTATCAAAAGTAGCACAGTCCAGAAAGTTGCAGATACTGTCAGGTTTGGGATATTTAAACTCAGCTCTTCCCTCAAACCCAGCAAAGTGAAAACGGCAATACCAGTAATTCCACGTCAGTGGGGAGCTGCTCCTTCAGAATCACATTTTCAATCTACAACTCAAGACACAATTGCGCATGGATGTGAGCTGGACAGAAAAAGTTAAAGTTCAATTTAGAAAGGGAAAGCTCAGGTCAGCAAGACAACTTACCTGGGAGTGCCACATGTGTGTCCCAGGTTCATACCTGGTTCTTGCTACACAGGAAAAGCTTCTGTATTGTGGTCTCTCACTTTCTCTCTCTCTCTCTCCCTCTCATCCCTCCTCCCCTCCTTCTTTCTCTCTCGTCCATAATGGTAAAGCACTAGTGATGACAAATAAATAAGTACAAACAAATAAGAAGATAGGAAATCCTCAGTTCCTAGATCAGCATAAAACCATGGGAGGTTTTCTCTCATCCCAGAATTTCCTCTTTAAGAAATTCGAAATGGAGTTGAAAAACAGGTCTAAAAATCAAGCGTTGGAGTGAATGTTTAAAACTAGAACAGATTGAGGCTAGCATAACAACAGATGCAAAAATAAATTATGTGTTGTAAACACTAATCAGAATGATAAAAGTACCTGGTCCCATATCCAGAGTATATTTATAAGACACAAACATATTGTAGACAACAATGAGGTACCACTTCAGTCCTGTGAGAAGGTCATACATCAGAAAAGATAGCAGCAACAAATGCTGGAGAGGTTGTGGTGACAAAGGAACCCTCCTGCACTGTTGGTAGGAATGTCAATTAGTCTAACCCCTGTGGAGAACAGTCTAGAGAACTCTCAGAAGGCTAGTAGTGGACCTGCCCTATGGTTATGCGATTCCTCTCCTGGGGATATATCCTAAGAATTCAAACATACCCATCCGAAAAGATTTGTGTATATCTATGTTCATAGCAGCACAATTTGTAATAGCCAAAACCTGGAAGCAACCCAGGTGTCCAACAACAGATGAGTGGCTGAGCAAGTTATGGTCTATATACATAATGGAATACTACTCAGCTATTAAAAATGGCTGAAGTGAATTCACTTTCTTCACCACTTGGCAGGCCCTGCAGGTGGGGAACCGGGATCCCTATGCCGATCCTTGCGCTTTGCGCCATGTGTGCTTAGCCTGCTGCGCTACCGCCCGGCCCCAGAATTCACTTTCTTTACCCCATCTTGGATGGAGTTTGAAGAAATTGTGTTAAATAAGTCAGAAACAGGGGCCGGGCGGTGGCACACCTGGTTGAGTGCACACATTACAATGCGCAAGGACCCAGGTTTAAGCCCCCAGTCCCTACCTGCAGGGGGGAAGCTTTGCAAGTGGTGAAGCAGTGTTGTAGGTATCTCTCTGTCTCTTTCCTTCTCTATCCCCTCTCCCTTCTTGATTTCTGGCTGTCTCTATTCAATAAATAAATAAAGATAATAAAAAATTTAAAAAATGGTAAGTCAGAAACAAAAGGATGAATATGGGATGATCTCACTCATAGACAGAAGTTGAAAAACAAGATCATAAGGGAAAACATTAAGGAGAACTTGGACTGAAACTGGTGTATGTATTGCACCAATGTAAAAGACTCTGGAGGTGGGGAGGCATTGAGGTCTTGGAACATAATGGTAGAGGACCACCTAGTGGGGGTTGTATTGTTTTTTTTTCTAATTTTTTAAAATTAACTTTATTTATTGGATAGAGACAGCCAGAAATTGAGAGGAGAAGGGAAGCTAGAGGGGGAGAGAGACAGAAAGACACCTGCAGACCTGCTTCACCACTCGCAAAGCTTTCCCCCTGCAGGTGGGGACCGGGGGTTCGAATCCAGGTCCTTGTGCACTGTAGGATGTGAGCTCAACCAGGTGTGCCACCACCTGGCCCCGGGGGTTGTATTATTATATGGAAATGCTATGCATGTACAAACTATTGTATTTCATTGACTGTAAACCATTTATACCCCAATAAAATAAATTTAAAAATAAGCATACTGTACATCAATATGTATAGCTAAGTCTTTTATGTGAATATGTGTTTTTATATAGTTAAATAAAACTTGGTGCTGTGACTTGGTAGTTTTTTTTCCCCTAGAAACGATTATGTGGAGTTCAGACAGAAACCTATCTTGTTCACTAATCTTGGCCTATTTTTAGATCTAGGCAATTCTCAAGAGTTGTACAGGGTGAGAAAAAGGGTGAGAAAATGGATTATTACAATTTTATGTTACTGTCTCTGTTAGGGAGCTCTCTGTCTCTTTGGGGAAGCTGTAGTATTTTCAACTGAAAAATCAGTAAAATTCAGATGGTGAATTTGAACCCTGCTGATCGCCATCCTCAGTACCAGAACACCCATGTCCTGTTCAGGTCAAAGAAAATATTCCTCATATAACATCACATATACCCTGTAGCAAAAAAGATTCAAAATTCTCTCAAGATTTAGAGGGAGCTAGAGAAAAGTTTAACAGGGGCTCATGATTTGCCACCTGACACTTGCAATCACCCTGCATTTACCAGCTTCTAAGATGAGTCAACCTAGAAAAAGTAGGAGGCAACTTCTTGGCCATGTGGCAGCTGTGGGCTTTTCTGCTTCCACGGACATCCCTCCATGTGGAAAAAAGGTAGCAACACTACTGGAGAGAAAGTAACGCACTCTGCTTGAGGAAGGATACAGAACAGAGAAGTTTATTTTATACTATCTGCCCAAGAAAACAATGGCCATAAACCAGTGCAAAATGTGCAACAGAATCAGTAAAGTGTGTCTTAGCTCTGAGAGCCCAAATTGGTGCTTTCCTTTCCTGTTCCTCTTTCAGGCAGGTGCTCCATCAGCTAACGCTGGCCTTGGTTTGCACCATCAACAGAAACATTAGACCAACTGGTCGCAGGTTATTATTATTATTATTATTATTATTATTTTTACAATTCATACCAGAATGTGTACAGGGGATGAAGGGAAAACCATACCGAATGAATAAGTGATCAGTGCTTAAAGTAAATACAGGGAACAGCACGGGTAAGAATCCACAGTTTCAATAAATACAAGTGTAACAAGCATGAATGGGTCTCAACTCGGTGGAATTAGTCTGCATAATACTTCAGCATCATACAAAATCTAGCAGGGCTGCTGAGCAGTGATTGGCAACAATGTTCACAATAACTTATGCCCATGAGAGAGTCTGCGTTGAACACATTCTGTGGTTCCAAGGTGTCAGTTCTGTTTTCTCTTTCCCTTGCCATCCCTCCTGGAGTGGAAGGAAGCAGTGGGGCAACTTGGTGGCTGTGTCCCATGTGGAAGGACAGTGGCCCAAGAGCCAGTTGCCAGGGTCCAGTGTACTCAATACCAAGTGGCAAATTGGGACTTTGTTGAGACGTCTGTGCAAAGTGTGCTTCTTTCCATTTTTCCAAGTAACCAGTGTCTGTTAACTCCTGCACAGAAAAGCAGTGGTAGCCTCTGGGTCACTCCCTGTCACCTCAAATCCTAAACAATGGGAGCACATTGAAGGTACTCCCAGGTTGGGAAGCTTCTGTCGATGACTGCCTGGCACCTCGTGGATGAATAGTTTAACCAGGGCCCCTCGTAAAGGCCATGGGCAGGCTAGAACTATTGCTTGAAAGACTAGAAAGAACCTAGTGAGAAAGCAATGGTCATAATGGATATGAGGAAAGCTGTCTTCTTCTGAGAAAACCTTGCATGCCCTAGGGAATACCTAGGACTTGAGGGAGGCACCCACGGGCATGGAATGACATGCGTCTGTTCCCCAGAACCCTCTGCTCTTCTAACAAGCACTAAACCCATGCACACGCCATTGTGCCTGGGATTCCACCCCAGAAGCCACAGCAGGGGCAAGCTGTGGATCAGTGATTAGTCCAGAGACCAGTGAAGGAAGATGCAAGAGAAGCTCTCTGTCTCTGGGAGAAAAAGAATAAAGGAGGGGAAGTCCCCTCAAGCAAAACAATTCCCCCCTCCCCACCAAATCCAGTAACCTAGAAATCACCTCCAAACATAACAAATATCCCAATTACCCCCCTAGAATCCATGTAATCCTCTCCCCTCTCTTCGGCAGTCTCAGGTCATAAATTAGGCTCGTCTTCCATCCAATAACTTAAAAAAGGAGGAGGGACTGTAATAAGTTTTGCCTGGCTTGGGCCAGTTAGCAGCCAGTTTTTCTAGAATCTCCGTCACCGTTCAGAAATGGAGCTTGAAAATTCACGTGAATGTAAGAAGTCTTCACATGGAGGGAATGGGAAGGGGTAGGCAAGATGGGATGGATGGTAGGGAGGACCCCTGAAGGAGTAGGGGTGAGAGGGAGGGTGGGAAAACCTGGGCCGCCGAGGCAGGAACGGAGGCCTGTGAACAGTGGGAGAGAAAGATATGCCCGGCCCTGGGGCCCAAGTGACTCAGGGTGTGGCCGGGCCTTGTATTGCACAGAAAAGAAGGAACCGAACCTCAGCCAGTGACCCAGCAGATCAGTGGTCCCCGCACATGGGCAGGTTCACAAAGGTGAACACGTTGAATTCTGTCATGATGGAGAAGCACAGGAACACTCCGTACAAGAACAGGCATCCACAGCCCAGCTTCTTGTCCAGCTGCCACTTGTTGAGGTGAACACCAAACACCTGCAACACAGAGATTGGGGTCAGAGGGCATCTGGAGAAGGCAGCCCTGGTCAGAAGGACTTCAGGCAGGTTCCGTCAAAGTTGCTGAGATCCTCTCAAATGTTGTGAAAACCAAGAACACCAGACATTAAGAGAGGAAGCTAGAGCCTGTGGGAAAATTAATCTTTGTTCTAGTTAAAAAAAATATTAATTTTGTTAATGGGGAAAGAAAGGAGGAGCAAGAGAGAACCAGAGCATCACTCTACTCCAAGTAGTGCTTTGGGTCAAATTCGGAACCTCTAGTGGGGGTTGTACTGTTATGTGGAAAACTGGGAAATGTTATGCATGTAAAAACTATTGTATTTACTGTCAAATGTAAAACATTAATCCCCTAATAAAATAAAATAAAAACTTGGGACCTCATGTTTTTCAGCTCATCACTAGTCACTGCAGCCCTCTTCCATGCCATAGAGAAATCATTTTTATAAGGAAAGATGATGGGACCAATCAACATAGTCATAGTGGCCACTGCGGACACAATTTCTTTTTCTGCCACTAGGGTTATGGCTGGGGTTTGGTGCCTCTATTACACCACCATTCCTGGTGACTTTTTTTTTTTTTTTGTGGGGATGGGGGATATTATTTTTTTTTCAATGAGGGTGAGAAACATAAAGAAGGAGAGGGAGAGAGAAGGAGAGATAACTCCCCCCTTATACACAGGTGCCAAGGACTTGAACCTGAGTGCTTGTACACGATTACATGTGTGTTCTAGGGACTGGGGGAGATGTCACACCTGGTTGAGTATACCTGTTATCATAAGCCAGGACCTGGGTTCAAGCCCCTTGTTCCCACCTGCAAGGGGGAAATTTCACAAGTATCCTAGCAGGCTGCAGGTGTCCTTATTTCTTCTCCTCTCTCTCCCCCTCCTCTCTCTGTCTGTATCTAAATAAATAAATAAATAAATTTTTAAATACAACATGTGTGCTCTAATGGGTGAGTCACTCACTACCCAGCCTTGTGTGGAGTCCATCCTACACTGCTCTGTACCAACACCACCTGCTCTGACTCTTCATCTTCTCCCAAGAATGCGACCCTCTCTGAAGATACTATGTTCTCCCAGGTGGTGGCTTCTGTCCCCATGCTTGTACCTGTAGGCTGGCAAGTGGTCCCCATGCTCCTGTTGCTGTGTCACACCATTTTCCTCCTCTTGATCCCCTAAACTACTGAATTTGGAATTGGAAATCTCTAAGCTGGGCTGGGCTGCCTGTCTCTCTGGCTGTATCAGTTATGCATCCTTGGTCTCTACTCACTCTTTAAAGCCTCAAGTCCTGACTTCATTACACTCTTGTCTTCCATCTTAGTGATTTTTCTGTTCCACCAAGAGGATCTTCCCAACTCCTTGCTCCTAGTCACTGACTCCTACTATCACACCCTGGACGTGAGCCACAGGTGACCACTTCAATATTCACTGAAATCAAATCAAAGTAAACACAGAGCTCCTCAGCAGCACTAACCTCATTCCCGGTGCTTAATATCCATGTGTGGCCAAGGGCTACTCTCTAGTGGACAATTCAGGCCAGTGGACAATTCTACTGCATAGCTCCTCAGTTTCTGTCTTCCTACTGCAAGTGTCAGAAAGGGCTCTCTCTCTCTCTTTCTCTTTCTCTCTCTCTCATTGAAAATAGTTTTGGCGGCCGGGTGGTGGTGCACCTGGTTGAGCGACAAGTTACAATGTGAAAGGACCCGGGTTCAAGCCCCTGACCTCCACCTGCAGGGAGAAAGCTTTACAAGTGGTGAAGCAGGGCTGCAGGTGTCTATCTCCTCCTTCCCTCTCAATTTCTGGCTGTTTCTATCCAATAAGTAAAGATGATAAAAAATTAAAAAAAAGAAAATCGTTTTGTTGGGGGGGGATTTAATGTTTATAGTAAATTTGTTGACACATGGGCACTATTTTTCATTTCCCCATGACAAGTGTCTGCAAAACATTCTCACCCCCAACATAGGTCCTTTTCCACCATCATGCACCAGGACCTCTACACCCCCTTCACCCCTTCCCTATCCCTCCCTTCCTCAGAGTACTTGGTTTTGGTGCTACATACCACACCCAGCCCAAGATTCACTTTGTGTTTTCCCTTTCTTTCCTTGCCTTGTAAGTTCCACCTATAAGTGAAATCATCTGGTATTCATCTTATCTCAGTGTCAAATATCCCACTCTGACGATCACCCATCCTTTCTTCTTACTCCTGCTTAGCACAGGGTGCCACAGCTTCCACAACTCGGAGACCCTCACTGGGTCAATGGGTCAATGGACCCGGCCCATTTCACTGCTCTTTCCCCATCTGTACCCTCTTTTCCTCTTTACTCTGGCAAAACCCCAGCAGCAATTGTCAGGTTTGCTCACAGGTATCCAACTCTATTCCCTGGCCTCTCTCCCTCTCTCTACTTTTGTTGTCTTTGTTGGCTTCCATCTGGTCCATGCTGTACCCACACAACATGAAAGGAAAGACTGGGGGAAACAACTCTGCCAAGCTGATGTGTCTCACTTTCAATTTAAGCTCACAAGCCTTAAGTGGATCCTTAGTGCTTTTTTACGTCACTTACCCCACCCATGTTTCCCAAGTCCACTGTCTCTCCCTCTCCTAAATGTGTATCTCAAACATCACCTCTCTCCTTAAAATCTCAACACTCCCATATCTACCCTCACAATTCGCTCACAACCATGTTCCCCCTTCACAACTCCCACCACATCTCCCCGCCTGCCTCGTCTCCTGGCAGTGACGACTCACAGTCCACTACTCCACTTGCTGCAAAATCTTCCAGGTGTGCAGGATCAAGTCTCCTCTGCTTTCAAACATTATTCCAACACCGCCCCCCCCCATTAAAATTTTTTTTCCTCTCTCCTCACTCTGTCTCTGCATTACCCTAATTGGTATGCAAGAATAGTGCTATTTTCATTTTAAAAAGACTTAACTTTTTCTGGATTTCCATTTCTTATCCCTCCATTTTTTTTTTTTTTTCAGCAAGAGAAACTGAAAGAGTTGTAAAGATCAGCTGACTCCAATTACTACCTTCTGCTCCAGTACTCCACAAAGCCATCTTTATCAAGGGCACTGGTGACTCTGCATTTTTAACCCTAGTGGCCAATGCTAAAGACTAATATCCTTTTCTTTTTTTCTCTTCTCTTCTCTTCTCTTCTCTTCTCTTCTCTTCTCTTCTCTTCTCTTCTCTTCTCTTCTCTTTTTTCTTTCCTCCTCCTCCCCCTCCCCCTCCTCCTCCTCCTCCCCCCCCCCCTCCTTCTTTTTTTGCCTCCAGGTTTACCACTGGGGTTTAGTACCTGCACTATGAGTCCACAGCTACCAGGGGCCATTTTTCCTATTTTGTTGACCTTGTTGCTCATTATTGTTGCCACTGCTGTTGTTGGATAGGACAGAGATAAATTGAGAGAGGAGGGGGAAGACAGAGAGGGGAAGAGAAAGATAGATACCTACAGACCTGCTGCATCACCCGTGAAGCGACCCCCCCAACCCCGCAGGTGGGAAGCTGGGGATCCTTGAGCCAGTCCTTGTATTTCACACCATGTGCACTTAACTTGCTGTGCTACCGCCTGGCCTGAAGGACAGATATCCTTTAACAGACCCCCATCCCTCTCTCTACTTGGGAATACTGACTTCCATCCTGGAGGTTTTCTTGGTTTTCCCCCATTACTCTAACTGCTTATTCTCTGCTTCTTTTGTTTCATCTTCATTTTCCTGACCTCTATTGGAGTGCACCAATATTCAGATCCAGGCCTCTTTTCTCTTCTTTCTAAAATTACTTCCTTGATGGTCACATCCAGTTGAGTGGATTTAAGTGTCATCTACATCCTGCCATCTTCAACCTGGACATTTCTCCTGAACTTAGATACATCTTTTGGATGATTTCATTGACTTCTCCCTTTGGGTGTCAAATAATCACTAGTCCTTTTCCTCCCCAAGACTACTTCTCCCCAGCCTTTCAGCAGCCCAAGGTTAGCTCATTCTTTTATAGACTGAACACCAATAGCAGGATATAGGAGAAGCATGGCAGGAGCAAACATTCATTCTGATGTCAAAGACACCTTACTTCCCCATTTACTTGGGCGTCAGCTTCTCTATGGGCCTTAGCTGTTCATCTGTATAATGAGTCTGATATGAATGACCACCTCATGGGTGTATTGTAAGCTCCAAAATAGGGAGATATAAGCAAAGTATTAAGTGCAATATTTAGCTAATACAATTATAATAACCCCAGCACATGTCAGATCTGAAGAATATCTTCTAATATAGCAGAATGAGTTACATAGATTTAAAAAATAGAAAAAAAAGAAACCTTTGTGAAAAGGCAGTATTTGTTTTTGTAAAACTATATAACATTTGACTCTCTTCCTGGTTCTGTAAATTATCTCTCTTGTTTTCTGCCAGAGCTAAAAAATTCCTGTTCTCTAGTACATGTACATTAACATGGTATAAATAAATGAAAATTCCTTAAATGTTTCAGAAAAAAAATTGTATCTCATCATATATTAATGTGAAAATTCAACAGTGCACATGTATGCTAATGGCTACTTTATTTGTGTGTGTGTGTGTGTGTGTGTTTGTGTTATCAATTTGTTTCCATTAAATGTGTCAGTTAAATTGGAACATTAACTTAAACAAATGGATATAATGGTCAAGATAGTGGAGTGGCATAGAAATGCACTCTCAATAAAATACGATCTTAGTTACTTAAGCACCATCAAATCCATGGATTTACAGAGCTGTTTAGTGACCTGTACACTCAATTAGTTAGAATCTACTCTTCCATGACTAATCTTGCAGGCAAAAAGAATTCTCCCTTCTTTTGCTAATGACTTATGTTTGATATAAGATAGGATTATGCTTCTGAGAGGAGGCCAGCTTCTTTCAGGAAGAAAGAAGGGTTGCTAGGATCAACTTCTAGAAGAAACAACTATGAGTAAGATGGGACACCTGGAGGTCAATTGTCCACATGACCAGGAAGCCAAACCCATCTGGTATTCAAACACATACTACAGTCAGAACACCCTAACCCGTGTGTGTGTGTGTGTGTGTGTGTGTGTGTGTGTGTGTGTGTGTGTAGAACAAGGGAACTTAAGAGTGGGAAGAGAACTGCAAACCTACCGTGACGAAGACAGAGGCCAGAAGCAAGCCCACGGAGTAAATCAGTCCCCTGCTGTTTAGCCTAATCTGTAAGAAAGGATGACATGGTTAGGCCTGGGGAAACGCATCTGTTTGGTTCTGAGTGTTCAATCAACTTGGGGGTGTCAATGAGTCCAAATCTTTCTAGAAAGGAAAAGAGAAATCAGCAGTGGGATTCTGCAGATTGTAGTAGGGCCATGCACTTTCAGCAGACCCTTGTCTCCTTCACTCTCAGCTCAGTACCATCCTCCTCTATAGCAGTGATGCCTGCATATCTGCCCTGCCCCCCAACCCCAATTAAATTTTTGTATCATATATTACCCACACTTTCCTGTCAAGCCGATCTCTTGGGAACTCTCAGTTTCTTGACATAGTACCTTTTAGGGGACATTTCATCGTATCGGTGATGGAGCAATACTTTGAACAAATATTAATGTATCCTTAACTCTTTTGTATTAAATGTCTGTGACCTTCCCCCTAACTTGAAGACAGGGTTGGTTACCTGGACAAACAAGGAAGATGAAAAGATAAGCCTCCTGCTTCTGATCTTCATAAAAGGACTTAGTGTTATTTGTTTTTCAGTTATACCGTGGGGTTAACAGTGAAACAGGGAAGAGAGAGAAACTGTGTCTGGAATTGTTAAAGACTAAGGCTATCCAGCAGAACAGCCTGCAGTGCTGGGAATGTGCTTCCCCTGTGTTCTCTTCCCTGCAGAAGCCAGAAGGCACATGTGGCTACTAACACTTGAAATGCAGCCCATGCAACTGACTAATAATTTCAATCTTAATACAGATTTACAGTTAAAGACCTGTGTGATTGTATTGGGCAGTGCAGGTAAAACTTCTTTTTTAAAAAATATATTTATTTATGTATTCCCTTTTGTTGCCCTTGTTGTAGTTATTATTGTTGTTGTTACTGATGTCATCATTGTTGGATAGGACAGAAAGAAATGGAGAGAGGAGGGGAAGGCAGAGAGGGGGAGAGAAAGATAGACACCTGCAGACCTGCTGTTCTACAGAGATCCCTAAATTCTTTTGAATTCCTTTAGAAGTCTCTTTCCAAAACACAAAGCAGAACTTGGACTGGATGTGGTGTATTGCACCAAAGTAAAGGACTCTGGGGGTAGTGGGAGCTGGGGCTAGCATTCAGGTCCTGGAACATGATGGCAGAGGAGAACCTAGAAAGGGGGTTAGAGTGTTATGTAGAAAACTGAGGAATATTACATATGTACCAACTGCTGTATTTTACTGTCAACTATAAAACCAATAACCCCACCCCCCATAAAGAAAAAAGAAAGAATTCTCCTTCCATGGAAAATATCTTAAATATTATCATTTTATCAATTCATTTCTTAAACTTTCCAGGGTACTATCCCTGTCTTACCCAAGTAGACTGCATCATGTGTTCTAGTTTTCAAGTTCCCTTTTCTTCTGAATACCTTTCTTTGCCTGGGTAACTTCTACCTAAATCTTTCAAAACACAGGCATTTCGTTGATGTTTAGCTTTTACTAACTTTTTGTATGGGAGATGTATGGTTTACAATGAAGTTGTTGACACCTGGGTGGAACTGCTCATCTCCCTGTGAATTGTGCAACAGGGCCTCAAGGTCCCCTCCACTTTTGCTTTCCCTCCCATTTCCCAGAACTCTTTGCTTAGGTACACTATACCACACCCAGCTGATATTTCACTTTGTGATTTTCCTCTTTCTTTTTTTCAATATTTATTTATTTATTTTTTTAACCAGAGCACTGATCAGCTCTGGCTTATACTGGTGTGGGGGACTGAACCCGGGACTTTGGAGCCTCAGGGACGAAAGTCTCTTTGCATAACCTTTCTGCTATCTACCCTCGCTTTTTTTTTCAATATTTTATTAGTGATTTAATACTGATTTACAAAATGATTCGACAACAGAAATATTATTCCACACCATTCCCTTCACCAGAGTTCTTTGTCCATTGGGAACTCAATTGGAAACTACAGTAATTCTCCCAAGGATGGGATGTGGAGTTCTGGTGGTGAGAATTGTGTGGAATTGTACTCCTCTTATCCTATGGTCTTGTCAATATCTCTATTTTATAAATAACAATAAAAAAAGAAAATAATGTGAAGCAGAATGGACCAATGAGAAGGAGTCTGGAAGTAGAGGGACTCTAGGTGTCCGTAACTAGATGTTTCAGCAACAGTGCAATCTCTGCCTAATATTCCTGGCTCTCTCCCCCATTTTATTACTTATGAGACTATAATTTTATAAAAGTCTCAAGTATCTCAAAAAGTTCACAGAATTAAACCATTGTATACTTTTCTTTTTCATATTTTTATTATTTATTTTAAATAGGGACAGGATGAAATTGAGAGGGGAGGGGTAGAGAGAGAAGGAGAGAGAAGGTGAGACACCTGCAGTGCTGCTTCAGCATTTATGAAGCTTATCCCTTGCAGGTGGGGATACAGGTTTGAACCTGGGTCCTTGTGCATGGTAACATGTGCTCTACCAACTATGCTACCACCCACCTGAACCTATTGTTTTCTTTCTTTTTTATTTATTCCCTTTTGTTGCCCTTGTTGTTTTTTATTATTGTAGTTATTGTTGTTGTTATTGATGTCATCATTGTTGGACAGGACAGAGAGAAATGAGAGAGGAGGGGAAGACAGATAGGAGGAGAGAAAGATAGAAACCCGCAGACCTGCTTCACCACTTGTGAAGCAACACCCAGGCAGGGCTCAAACCCGGATCCTTATGCCTGTCCTTGCGCCTTGAGCCATGTGTGCTTAACCCATTACTCTACTGCCCAACTCCCTATTGTTTTCTTAAACACCTGCTAAGACTTTGTACATTCCACTGTTCCTGACAGATTTTTTATTAAATATATTATTTATTTATTACTAGTTAGAGAGAGAGGAACGGAGAGGGGAGGGACATATAGAGAGACAACCATAGCCCTGCTTTGCCACTTGTAAGGCTTTCTCCCTGCAGATGGGGACCAAGAGCTTGAACCTGGGTCTTTGTGCACTGTAATATGTGTGCTTAAGCAGGTGCACAATTTAACTTTCAGATTGTGGGGAGAAGGAGAAAGGGAGGGAGGAAGCAGGAGGAGAGAAACACCACAACACTGTTCTACTGTGTTCTACAGTAACTTTCTCTGTAGAAAGTTCTACAGAACTTTCTCTGGTGTCATGCATGATACTCCCATGTAGTGCCAGGAGCTCAAACCTGGATCCTCACTCATGTTAAAGAGCATTCTCTGGGTGAGCCGCAGCACTATTATAAAAAGGAACACTGAGAAAAGCGTAGGATAAGAGGGATACAACTCCACACAGTTCCCTACCACCAGATCTCCATATCCCATCCCCTCCCCTGATAGCTTTCCTATTCTTTAACCCTCTGGGAGTATGGACCCATGGTCATTGTGGGATGCAGAAGGTGGAAGGTCTGGCTTCTGTAATTTCTTCTGAAACATGGGCATTGGCAGGACGATCCATACTCCCAGCCTGCCTCTCTCTTTCCCTAGTGGGGCAGGGTTCTGGGGAATTGGAGCTCCAGGACACATTGGTGGGGTTGTCTGTCCAGGGAAGTCTGATCAGCATCATGCTAGCATGTGGAACCTGGTGGCTGAAAAGAGAGTTAACATACAAAGCCAAACAAATTGTTGACTAATCATGACCCTGAAGGCTGGAATAGGGCAGATGAAGAGTTGGGAGTCCTCCATTTTGTAGATATCTAGTAGGCATATTTTAGTTATACTCCAAAGGGCCCATGACTATACTAGTTTTTTTTCCCCTGAGCCTGAAATCTGATATGCAGGTAGATCCAAGTTATTGTCTGGGGAGATGATGTCATGGCTGGGAAAAGGACCAGAAAGCTGGATCAGGGAAGAGAGTAGCTCCCTAATATGGGAAAGGGGTATAAATACTGTTGACTGTAAACTCCATCGATTTGATGTGATCTGGGGCCCATATTCAGCTTAGGAGCCTATGTGACCTCTGCATCCTTGTAGATCCGAGCTCACATTCTGTGGTCATGAGTAGGAACGTTCCAAGCTACCCCAATATTAGGACCCATCTTCCTCAGGTGGAAAATAGAGTATGTTGTCCATCCTCCTTTCATAGGATGGAACATTCTCTACTGTTGTTGATCCAGGTTGAGGGCAAGGTCCTATGGGGGCCCACAAAGGAGTCTATTTTGTTGTTCCTGGTAGAAATGGCAGATAACAATGGAGAGAGGGATTTATTTGAGGTCTAGGCCCATCATGTCTATTTAGGAATCTCAGGACTCCCTGACTAGGGCCCCAGCTGATGGGGTGGCCTGACATAGACTGAAGATACTATTACATTTCACTGGTAAGCACTGGCCTGTGTCTCATTAAACAAAGTTCATTGAAAGTTCAGTTCTTTCAATTTTAGTTGCTACTTCCATATGGTGAAATTCACAGATCCTAATTGCACCAGTTGATGTGTTTCCTTGAAAAATGTACATCCCTTTGCAACCTAAACTGCAGCTATGATACAGAGTACATTCATCCTCAGGAAGCTCTTGTGTCCTCCCACCTGTCCCCAAGGCGCATCACCGATCTAAGCTTCTCCACCCGAGATGGTACTAGTCTGTTCCAGAAACATCACAGAGATGGAATTGTAGGGTGTGCACTCTTTTTATGCCATTATTCAATTACTCAGCATAATTTCAAAATTCCTTTCTGTTTTTTTATTGCAACCATAGTCTGTTTATTTTTACAATAGCACATGTACTCCACAGTTTATTGAATTTTTCTTCTCTTTATGGGCATGTGGGTTGCTTCTGGTTTGGGGTTATTAGTGTGTGCTGATTTTATATTTCACAAGTAAGATGAAAAGAGACCTACAATGGCTTCTCCTCACCAATAAGAGATAAAAAAAAAAGAAAAGAAAAGAAAAGAAAAGAAAAGAGAGTCAGTGACTCTGCTGAGGACCTCAAGTAATTATGCTTTAGCCTTGCACCCCCTTCTCTGTAGCTGGGTACTGAGAACCTGCTCCAAACTGGAGAATCACTCTCTGTCTTAGGGCACACCTCTCTCCTGTTTAGGGTCTTCAATTTGTTCAGACAGACACTTACTCCATCCCACTTCCACTCTGCCCACTCCTCCCTTAGGCTCTTGACTTCTTCCATGATCGTGGGCTCTTGCTGTGCCTCTCATCCTCCTGATGCTGCTCTCACCCTGACTTTGTCAGGGTCCCGTTTTCATCTTTCCAATGAGTCTCAATGCTTTGAGGGAAGAAACTTAGGTCTTGAGTTTTTCCTCATTACACACAGTACCTAATAGTTTCCTTTCTTAGATCCACACACCCCATGTGTAAGTGAGGATCTGGGGGTGATGGCAAATCCATGCATGTGCACAATGCATGCATACATAGTGGTGTGTATACATGTTAGAGGTAGTGAAGCTTGGTAGCAAGAGGCAAGAGTAGAGGGTTGGATGAGGACACCTACAGGGGGAGCAAAGCAGGTCTGCAGGTGCCTATCTTTTTCTCTCCCTCTGCACCTCCCCTTCCTCTCTCAATTTCTCTCTGTCCTATCCAATAAAATAGATAAAGTGACCACCAAGAACAGTGGATTGATAGTGCAGGCACTGAGTCCCAGAGATAACCATGGAGATTAAAAAAGACAGAGTTGGATGAGGAGATTGACTATGATCAATCAAGAGGGCTGAGGGCTGGAAGCTTCACTATTCTTTTTTTTTTTTTTTTTTTGCTTCCAGGGTTATCACTGGGCTCAGTGCCTGTGCTGTGAACCCATTGTTCCTGGTGGCCATTCTTTTTCTCTTTCCTAAGAGATATTGAGAAAGCAGTGGAAGACAGAGAGATAGAGAGAAACATAGACACCTGCAGACTTGTTTTTACTGTTTGTGAAGCATCCATATGGGCCCTAACTCAGATCAATGGGGTGAATAGTCAGTGGTATTTATATACTTTCCTCATTTTTGGAAGCTACTGTCTTCCTTAATCCAAATTTCTAGCCATATTTAAAAAAAAATTTTATTTATTTACTCTCTTTTGTTGCCCTTGTTTTATTACTGTAGTTATTATTTTTGTTGTTATTGATGTCCTTGTTGTTGGATAGGACAGAAAGAAATGGAGAGAGGAGGGGAAGATGGGGTGGCAAGAGAAAGACAGACAACTGCAGACCTGGTTCATCGCCCGTGAAGTGACTTCTCTGCAGGTGGGGAGCTGAGGGCTCAAACCTAGGTCCTTGCACTTTACGCCACGTGTGCTTAGCCCACTGCGCTACCACCCTCCTAGCCATATTCTATACTCTGACACCATCTCCCCTGACAGAATTTTTTTTTTGTCCATCTGCATGTTAGCTATCAGGCTCAGGCAAAAATTACTAAAGTTCTTGGAACATAGCTAAAATAGGATTCCTAGCTTATTCCCACACTAAAACCCCCTAATTACATCTGCTCTATTTGTACCTTTGGGTTCCTGTTTATTAAACAATTTGTCCTGCTTTATATCTTATGGACTTTCAGCCACCAAGTTATAGATGCTACTATGATGCCATCCTGACTTCCCTGGACAGACAATCTCACCAGTATGTCCCAAAGTCTCACCTCTCCAGAGCCCTACCCCACTAGGTAAAGATATACAGGTTAGGGTATGGATTAACTTGCCAATGCCCATATCCAGTAGAGAAGCAATTATGGAAGCCAGAACTCCTACCTTCTGCTCCCCATAAAGAATTTTGGTCCATACTCCCAGGGATAAAGAACAGAGAAGCTTTTTTTTGGGAGGGGGTAGATAGCATAATGGTTATGCAAAGAGACTCTCATGTGTGAGGCTCAAAAGTCCCAGGTTCAATCTCCCACACCACCATAAGCCAGAGCTGATCAGTGCTCTCGTAAAAAGAAAAAGTATTAAATGGAGGAAGGAGGTTCTCTTCAATAAATGGTGCTGGGAAAACTGGGTTGAAACATGCAGAAGAATGAAACTGAACCAGTTTATCTCACCAGAAACAAAAATTGACTCCAAATGGATCAAGGACCTGGATGTTATACCAGAAACCATCAAATACTTAGAGGAAAACATTGGTGGAACACTTTCCCACCTAATCCTCAAGGACATCTTTGATGATACAAACCCATTTGCAAGAAAGATTAAAACAAAAACAAATCAATGGGACTACAACAAATTGAAAAGTTTCTGCACAGCCAAAGAAACTATCACACAAACAAGGAGACCATTCACAGAATGGGAGAAGATTTTCACATGCCATACATCAGACAAGAGACTAATAATCAACATATACAAGGAGCTCAGCAAACTTAGCAACAAAAAAGCAAGTGACCACATCCAAAAATGGGCAGAGGATATGAACAGAACATTCATTACAGAAGAGATCCAAAAGGCTAACAAACACATGAAAAATTGCTCCAGGTTGCTGATTGTCAGAGAAATAAAAATAAAGACAACACTGAGATACCATCTCACCCCTGTGAGAATGGCATACATCAAAAAGAACACCAGCAACAAATGCTGGAGAGGCTGTGGGGACAAAGGAACCCTTCTGCGCTGCTGGTGGGAATGTAAATTGGTCCAACCTGTGGAGAGCAGTCTGGAGAACTCTCATGAGGCTAGACATGGACCTTCCATGTGACCCAGTAATTCCTCTCTTGGGGATATACCCCAAGGACTCCATAACACCCAACCAAAAAGAGATGTGTATACCTATGTTCATAGCAGCACAATTCTTAATTGCTTAAACCTGGAATCAACCCAGGTGCCCAACAACAAATGAGTGGCTGAGAAATCTGTGGTAGATATACACAATGGAATACTATGCAGCTCTTAAGAACAATGAACCCACCTTCTCTGACCCATCCTGGATGGAGCTAGAAGGAATTATGTTAAGTGAGCTAAGTCAGATAAAGATAAGTATGGGATGATCCCACTCATAAATGGAAGTTAGAAATAATAACAGAAAGGAAAACTAAAAGCAGGATATGACTAAATTTGGAGTAGGGCACCAAAGTAAAAACCATGGTTTGAGGGTGAGGGTGGATGCTTGGCTTCACAGGACATGGGGTTGGGAGGGAGGAGGGTGAGGAGGATAGGGTGGGGCACAGTCTTTTGGTGGTGGGAATGGTGTTTATGTACACTCCTATTAATTTGTAGTCATATAAGTCACTAATTAATATGAGAGGGGAAAATTTTATTGAATGTCTCAAACTTTTTAAAGCACATCCTGAGTCTTTTTAATACATAGGCTGAGTTTTTGATATGTTGACTCTCTTAAAAGCCTAGACCAGGGAGAACAGAAGCAACCGGTGGCATAGCTATATGCAAATAATGTCAAAGAACATAAATTATAGTGACGTTGTGTATGATACAGTAAATCCTAACAAAAGGATTTTTCAAAGTTAACCCAACTGCCCAATAATGTGATTATAGCAATAACTATCTATTGTCTTCTTAAACCCTAAGACAGCAGGAAGCTCCTGCTTACTCTATAGAGATTATATTTCCCCCAGTCCTGGAACCCTAGGGTGGGGCTCACTTTCCTGCATGCTTCTTTCAATTCATACCAAATGATATTGCATCTGCTGATGCCAACCTAATCAATGCAATGAGTACCACTTCAGCATGCTTCACTTCAGACTGTGTCCAGAGATTTCAGGCATGGAATGTCAACTCTTTACCCTCATTACTTGGGTGAGACCTTTCCTTTCATAGGATTCTCTAATTCCATTCCAGGAAGTTCACTTCCTAACAAAGTCCCAAAACCTAGATATAGACCAGGTCCTGTGAGATGGAGCATATGTTCACATGTATCCACGAATTAGGGCAAAATATATATCTGAAAGCAAAAATACACAATACTCTGTAGTGAGTCAGTATCAAGTTCATAATGAAATAGTGTCTACTTAGACTTAGATGTCTTCCTCACCTACTTCCTATTACAGTTCTCTCACTCACTCCAAAGTTAACCTTATCAAAGCAAGGACTGCAAAGCTGAATATGGGCAAGAGACTGGCATACTTTAACGATGACTCTTTAGTCACTATCAGGCTACCCCATCAGCTGGAGCCCTAGTCAGGGAGTTCTGAGATTCCCAAACAGACATGATGGACCTAGACCTCAAATAAATCCCTCTCTCCATTGTTACCAGTCATTTCTATCAGGAACAACACAATAGACCCCTTTGTAGGCCTCCATAGAACCCTTCCCTCAACATGGATCAACAATGGTATTGAATGTTCCATCCTCAGAAGGGAGGCTGGACAACATACTCTATGCTACACCTGAGGAAGATGGGCCTATATTGGGGCAGCTTGGAATGTTCCTACTCATGACCACAGAATGTGAGCTCAGATCTACAGGGATACAGAGGTCACATAGGCTCCTAAGCTGAATATGGGCCCCAGATCACATCAAGTCGATGGAGTTTACAGTCAACAGTATTTATACCCCTTTCCCATATTAGGGAGCTACTCTCTTCCCTGATCCAGCTTTCTGGTCCTTTTCCCAGCCATGACATCATCTCCCCAGACAATAACTTGGATCCACCTGCATATCAGGTTTCAGTTTCAGGGGAAAAAAGAAAAAAAAAAAACTAGTATAGCTATAGGCCCTTTGCACTATAACTAAAATATGCCTACTAGCTATCTTCAAAATGGAGGACCCCCAAACTCTTCATCTGCACTACTCAGCCTTTAGGTCCATGATTGGTCAACAATTTGTTTGGCTTTGTATGTTAAGTCTCTTTTCAACCACCAGGTTCTAGGTGCTAGCATGATGCCAACCAGACTTTCCTGAACAGACAACCCTACCAATGTGTCCTGCAGCTCCGATTCCCCAGAGCCTTTCCCCACTGGGGAAAGAGACAGGCCTGTTTATGCCCATGCTCAGCGGGGAAGCCAGACCTTCCACCTTCCTCATCCCATAATGACCTTGGGTCCATACTCCCAGAGGGTTAAAGAATAGGAAAGCTATCAGGGGAGGGGATATGATATGGAGTTCTGGTGGTATGGAATTGTGTGGAGTTGTACCCCTCTTATCCTATGGTTTAGTCAATGTTTCCTTTGTATAAATAAAATTTTTTTTAAAAAAGGAAGTTTCCAATGGAGGGTGTGGGATAGGGAACTCTGGTGGTTGGAACTGTATAGAATTGTTCTGTTATCTTACAATCTTGCTAATCATTATTAAGCCACTAATAAAAAAAGGTCTTTGAACTCCACCTATGCCATGGGAATCTAAAAAATTGTTTTCTTGTGCATTATAGTCTCACAGATACTGGTCCCAAAAAGTGCCAATGCAGATGCCCATATGAAACACTGCAGTGTACAATGAAACTGCTCAGCTCTCACATTTAACTTTGATTTTCTTTTCTTGTCTTGAGAAATATGCATTTCAATGTATGTATTATTTTTTTGTACAGATATACACACAAAACTCATTCATACTGTTTCATGTGAGCATGTGAGTCATAAAACACTTCCCTGAATCTTACAGTCTGGGGACTCCAAAACCCCTAGCCTCAAAGATTTTGACTTACTCCATGTTACAGTTTAAAAATCTTTCTATGGTTTGAGGTTAGCTCTACCGCCCCCCGCCCAAATTCTTTTAGGAAAAGTAAGAAGTCCCTGTACTTTTCAGTAATGTGTTTATAAGCTGCAACACAAGTTGTATGTCACTTTATATTTTCTTATCTGTATAATATGGGCACTTGTTTGGGTGGGGTTCCAAATGACTGTATCTAGTCTTCATTTCAAATTGTGAAACATCACTGGGTGGGAATATCTTTCTTTAAACAATTAAATTAGGTAAGAAATTAAGTCTACAGGGAAAAAAACCAAAACATCAAAAAACAACCAACTTTACTGGTAGCTGATGCCTAAACTTTTTCCTTTCTGATGTGCTCTCATGAACACAGGGTTATATTTAACTCTACGGACAATTCTGTGGGAGAAGTAGAGTGTGTGATTTTTTTCCCCATGTAGAGATGGCAGACCTGAGGTTCTAGGATGTTAACTACTTAGCCATGGCCTTGAAGCTAGTAAGGGGTCAAGGCTATACCTATGATGTGGGATTTCACTGTAAATTCTAGACTTTTCTTTGCATTTCACAGGAATCAAAGGAAACACCAGTTTCCTTTTCCACCTGCTAAGACTTACAAGTGGTATCTGGGCCATGTTTGCCTGTTGTTTCTGTGTCTTGAATGAACTGCAATACCTACAGGTGCCAAGGTGACAACATCTATGCCCCCTATGTCATTTTGTTAGGTCCAGTTATCTTTCAGCAACTTGTCTCTTCCTCTTTTTTTTTCTCCTTCTTCTCCTCCTTCCCCTGCTTCTTTTTTAATTGGACAGTTAATTGTTTATAGTACAGTTGTTGGTATGTGGGTACAATTTCTCATCTTGGCATGATAGGTGTCAGCAAAACATTCTCACTCCCAACTTAAGTCCTTTCCCATTATTATGTACTGGGAGCTCAAAGCCTCTTCACCCAACTCATTCCCTGCCCTTCTTCCCCAGTCTCTTTTGCTTTGGTGCAATGCACCAAACCAGCCCTAATTTGACTTTGTGATTTCCCTTTCTGATCTTGTTTTTTAAAATCCTGTCCATGAGGGAAATCATCCTATTTTAATCCTTCTCTTTCTGGTTTATCTCACTTATCATGATTCCTTTAAGTTCTATCCAAGACACACAATGGAATACTAGTCAGCTGTTAAAAACAATGAAACCATCTTCATCAACTCCTTGACTTTGAATAGCATCATTCTAAGATAGTTCACACATATTTTCCCAGAATTTCTTTGGCCCTGGGATTCAGTTTAAGTTGCTTCTGGTGGCAATGGACTTATTAACTGTTCCTGGGCGGAATGTCTTCCCTTCCTGACCTTCCTCCTAATGAATCTCCCTAACCCCCCTGAATTCTTATTCTAGAACTGAATTACAGCTACACATTAATAGACAATCTAAACCAACTTCAGGAATTGGTGATCCAGGTGAGCCTTTCTAAGGGAAACCTGTAAACCCTGCCTCTTCTACAACATTATTACCTTATTTTTTGGACACCTAATATTCCTTAAGGAAATTGGATGGTGTCACAGTAGTTCCTTGGCAATTTGTTAGAACAACCTTGAGGAGAATCCTTCACTATAATGCCACCAAATTATCTTCATGTTACCTGTGCAGGTTCTGTGAGAGCAGTCTGTAGACAGCCCTGCAGTAGCCTTCTGGAACTTTGCTGATTTTCTAGGTGCTAAGATGTCCACCATGGTCACCTGCAAGCTGCCAACATGGCCTTAGTACAGATGGAGTTGGAGAAGCTCACAGCCTATTCTCCTGAGCCTGAAGGAGCTGACTCCAGTGCCCAAGTATCTGGCCTCCCTCTGTCTCTACTTTCATTGCTGCCTTTTATTCCTGTACTTCTTCAGCTCTGTCCTCAACACACTAGCTGCAGCTACCAGAGTGGTTCTGAGGTCTTGATATATGAAGCTTTCTTAGTCTTCAGCAAGCTGTTTCTTCTACTTGGGTGGTGGTGGTGGTCCTCTTGACCTGCTTTGCTCCCACTCATCTCATATTCTCAGATTAAGTGTCATTTCCTCACAAACACTCCAGGTCCCCAACTGCTGCTACACATGGCACAGCTTCTTTACAACGAGCACTTAGGAGAGGGCCATCACATTTTGCTTATGTAATTTTTCTCCTTCCAGAGGCTGTAGTTCCAGAGACTGTATCACTCATTGTAGCATTTCTAATGACAGTTACCAATTCAGCACACAACAAGTGTTTAACTGGTATCTGATTGGAGAAAGAATGAGCTAGGCAGAAGGTGTGGGCTGATTATATTTCTGATTACCATTTTTTCCTTTCTTTTTGTCATCACTGTGGTTTAAACTCTCCAGGGAGAGAGAGAGAGAGAGAGAGAGAGAGAGAGAGAGAGAGAGAGAGAGAGAGAACTGAAGCTTCCTCCAATGCAGGGGTGGGGCAGCTTGAACCTGAGTTGTGCACATAGCAAAGCAGGTGCTCTATTCAGTGGACTGCTTTTCCATCCCTCTGACTATCACTTCTCTTTACTTCTGTGGATTCTGGAGTCCTGTGGGTTCTTACTTGGAAACAGAAAAGTACAAAATCCTCTAACCTCTGCTGCTCCAGATTCATTTTGCATTTTTAAGCCCTGGCTCAGGGATCTGGATTTTGCACTGGTTTCCTGGAGCCCATCTGTGACTTTCTTGGTTCTGTTAGAGCATATGGAACAGACATTAATTGCCATAATGGGACAAGAAGTGCTCATTTTCCAGACTTCTGACATTTCTTATTTTGGACATGTAGGTAGCTCACTGAACAAGCCACAAGTGCTGCAAAGTGTCCACATATGTGAAGCTGTGTTCAGCTTTTGCTGTCAAGTGCCTGTACTTAATGCTATGCACAAAACAACTGTCTCAGTGGTAATTCTCCAATAATTATGACTTGGAAATTCCATCTAGTTGAGATGGTGAAATTGCTTCAGAGTCATCAATACACTGTTGGTGGGGGCAGAGAGGCCATAAAACCCACAGGCTGCTCAGTTCTGATGTCAGTGATGCAGCAAGCTGTTGCAGGGTCACTGCCATGCTAAGTGCAAGGAGACCACTGAGTGTACTTTTGGTAACCAAGTGACATTTTCAAAGCGAAGCTGGAGGTGGAGATGAAGGAGGACCAAAGTGTTCGTGACAAATAAGCACCTAAATTTGATGACTCATGAGCTTGAATTATCTCCCAAAAAGACTCTGCATTTCATCATGAAGTAACGCAGTGATGCTCCTTCCCACCCTCCCACTCAGATGTGACTAGTTGTGGGGGGCTGGCAACTTAAAAGCCTGATGAAAGCCAGAGAGGGACCTAGAAACAGAATAAACAGGCAGTCCTCACGGAAAGGTCCAGAATGGTTCCCCAAGTCCTCAGATGGAAACACCACTAAAAAAAAAATCATTTTTGACTAGGACAATAATGATTTTATCTGCCACACATGCCTCCAGGACATTTAGAACAGGAACATGGGGTCAGGAGTTCTCTACTCTTCAAATTCCTTTCTTCTTTAAATAAAGTTGAAGGGTTGACTGTTGTTTTCACAAAAGGATTTCTTCCTCTCTTCTAGTAAAGGTTCAGACTCAGGGATAAATTCCATCTAATATTTGACCCCAGTGACATCAATAGTCTTCTGTGATATCATTTCCTTTAAGTAACTTGACTTCTGCTTTGTGTTGAGGAGAATTAAAAAAAAAATTCACCACCTTCTCTTTGCCTCTTCCTGACGGTATGATTTAAACTGCCTGGGATGTGGTTTCCTGATCTGCAGAAGGGGCTTAGAATGTGACTGCACTCAATGAAACTTTGACCCCTGCCCAACTCTCTCCTCCTGCATCACTCCTGCTTATGTTATACAGTTCTGAAGCCCTTGCTCACCTTTCTCTCTCCATTCTCCTCTCTCCCTGGCCTTCCCTCAATACAAACACCCAGTTTTTTGCTGGGTCCTTCCATGTTCAGCTCCTTTTATTTTTTAAATCATTTGTGACTTAGCATAGAAATCACCTCCCTGTGCTATGAATTCAGAGTGACATGGCCCCTACACATTACTGGCTTCATTGTCTTCCTCAGACTCCCACCCTCCCAAGTTGTGTCTCTCCACTCCAGATGTGTGCTCTATGAGGAACAGTCTGCTCTAGCTTGTTTGTTCTTATTCCCAGCACCTCATCAACCTTGTAGCACATGGTAAGTACACAATACACATGAAATGAAAAACAGTCTTTGTCTTATGGATCTGCTGTGAGGATTTGATGAGAACATATGTGTGGTATCACTAGAGTGCCAGGCACATGGGGGGTACTCAATGCAAAGGGGTGGTGTGTGTGTGTGTGTGTGTGTGTGTGTGTGTGTGTGTCCAGGGCCTTGGGTATACATGATCTCACTGCTCCTGGATCAACATTTTCATTCAGTTTGAGAGAGACAGACATGAGGAATCATAGTGCTGGAGCTTCCCTAGGCTATATCACTTCCAAGTGGTACTGGACCTTGAACCTGGGGCATGTGCATGGCAAGGCATATACCCTATGTGGTGAGATATCTTCCTGGCCCCTGAAGTTAAACTATACTTACTGTTTTTTTTTTGTTCCCTGTTTAATTCTCAAGTCAGTCTACCCTTTCCCTCTGCTCTGTTCTAATGTCTCCCTCCCCAGGTGAGGTGAGATTGATAGGAGACCTATCATCCATCCATCTGTCCATCCATCCATCCATCCATCCATCCATCCATCCATCCATCCATCCATCCATTTAAAAGCCTCAGAAAGGTAAAGGTGTTTCCCTCAGGGAGGTCAAATCTCTAGAGGGACACTCAGATAAAGAGGTAAAGGTAGGATGTGATGGACGACGCTTAAAAAAAAAACAAAAACAGATTCTAGTTTTCAACCCTCTACTGATTCTCTTTTTTATTTTCTCCCAACTGTAACAATTCTGGTCTAGAGTTTTTGATACTAGCTTTTAAAGTTGTTTTCTGAATCATGACAGTGCATTTTCTGTCTCTTTGTATATTTATTAGCCATGTTTAACCTCCTTGTGAATACAGCCTCCTGGATTTGAGCAGAGCTATGAGATATGATCAAGTCAGTAAGTTGCAGATGCTACCCTGATGCCAACGTGATCTCCCTGGGTAGATAACCTCACCAGTGTATTCTGGAGCCCCACCTCTCCAGATCCCTGTCCCACTAGGGAAAGATAGAAACAAGCTGGGAATATGAATTGACCCACCAGTGCCCATGTCCAGTGGGGAAGTAGTTACAGAAGTCAGACCTTCCACTCTCTGCACCCCATAATGATCCTGGGCTCATACCCCTAGAGGGATAAAGAATAGGAAAGCTTCCAATGGAGGGGATGGGAACTGTCTGGAATTGTACCTCTTTTATCCTATGGTCTTGTTGATCATTATTTAATCAATTAATCAATAAAAAACCAGATGTACTTTTTGTTTCCTGCTCATTAATAATTTTGTCCCACTTTATATCCTGCTACCTACCTTTCAACCACCAAGTTCCAGAAGATAAAAGTTTACCTCTTATCAACTGGCACATGAGCTGCTTTGATGGAAAAAAAAAACCCTACTTTTTTGTTTCTATCATTGCTGAGGTTTAGATAGAGAGGGAGAGACAGAAACAGAGAGACGGAGGGAGAGAAGGAATGATGCCACAGCATCATAGTTTTACCCAGTGCAGCTGGGATTGAACTTGGGCTGAATGTATGACAAACCAGGAACCCTACTAAGTGAGCTAGCTCTCTTGTTGACACTTGATGAAGCTTTTCGTTTCTAATTTTTTCTTGATGACTCAGATCACCACAATACTGCTACCCTCTCGACGAGCTCCCCTGATTGACCTCACCCTGCCTCACACCCATTTGACTTGGGATGAAAGTGTATCCTTACAGTAAAGATGACCATGATTCATGAAATACAGACTCTAGAATGCACAGCATAACGGAAATACAATCATGGGTTTACAAATAGGTCCTATTTAATACTATTACTGAAGATTGTGTTAACTAGAATTTTTTTCCCTTTGAAGTTTTAAAGTCCAAAATGAAATCTCATTTTCTTTTTCCTTCCTTCCTCCCTCCCTTCCTTCCTTCCTTTCCCTCTCTCTTTCTTTCCTTTCTTCCTTCCTTTCTTTCTTTTTTTCTTTCTTTCTTTGCCTCCAGGGTTGTCACTGGGACTCACTGCTGGCACGATGAATTCCCACCATTTCCATTTGATTGGATAAGATAGAGAGAAATTGAGAGAGGAGGGGAAGATAGATAGATAGATAGATAGATAGATAGATAGGGAGGAACCCTCAGACCTGCTTCACCGCTTGTGAAGCAATATCATTCAGGTGGGGAGCCAGGGGCTTGAACAGGGATACTTGCGCTTTGTACCATGTGCATTTAACCGGGTGTACTACTGCCTGGGCTCCCAAATCTTGTTTTCAACATACAATGGTGAAACAAGTAGAGATTCACAAGCAATAGAATGAAGTTGGACTCTGCTTCACAGAATTTTCAAAAATAAGTCTTGATTTCCCTCATATTCATAAACTGTTCATAGATTATATTGATTTCTGTCTTCATAAGAGAGGCCTACATTATATGTTTATATCCTTGGAATAAAATGAAGATTTTTCTCTTTGGCATTGGTCACAGGGCAGTAATATGGTGAATGTACAAAAACAAAAAACAAAAAACACGGCTTTGTTTTGTTTCCCAACCCATCATCTCCTAAAAGCTCACTTCTGTGTGCCACGTTTGGTGATCATAAGGCAGAATGGCTGGCTTCCTTGCCTGCATTCCCCTCTCCATGACCAGGATAAAAGCAACCTTTAACCGTGGGATTAGGTGTGCTTCTTGTGTAACTCCAGCAAAAATGACCAGAGTGACCCAATTATGTCACCTACAGATGGAAAATATGAGTTTGGGCCAAATATCTAATAGGGTCTGAATTTCTTATTTCATAATGTCTGCCTGGCACTATGGTTTGGGACCTCAAAAGGGCATGCTTTCATGGCTGTGGGTGTTACTGATATGGGAATTAGGGAATTATGTCTAATTTTCTGTTCTCTGAAGTGCTGGAAGACTGTCAGCAGGAGAGGCAAAGAGGGCAGCTCATTAGGAAGTTATTTATGACAGACAATGTGCCTAGTCAAGTTGGAAATGTAGGCCTGATATCCACATTCAGCCAGAAATATTTCAAAACTGCTAAGAGGAATTGTTTCTCTTGCCTGATGAGTTCTCCATTTTTGCTTTGATTCACCTGTGACTGCATCATGTAATCCCAGAAAAAGAAAAAGAAATGTGATGGATCTTAGAAATCTTAAAAGAGTTTATATTCCCTGCTTTTGCCCACTCACATTTCCATGGAGTCAACGTGGATTCATAGACTGATGTTCTAGGTCATGTAGAGTGGAGTGTTTTTTTTTTTTCCCCTCTTTTTCCTGCTTACTTATTAGTCACCAGAGAGAATAGAAAGTAGATGAAACTCATGTTAAGTCTGAGTTTTACTTCTCTACCACTGTGTGGGACTATGTGAAAGCTTGGTAGAGCTTAGGGAAAACTCCCCCATCCTTGGATGGAGGTCTGGAAAGATACCCCCTTGTTAGCCTCTCTCATAGAGATGAGCCAAGGGAAAAAGTCTTCCAGACTCAGTTTCCCCTTGTTAGACTCTCAAGCTCACAGAAATCTCACAGTTTCTCCCAGCTAGCAGCAGGCCACCTGGCTACTTGCTTTAAGATTCATTCAAAGTTCACATAGTCACCCAAAATTCACACATTCACCTCACTTTTGATCACAAAGGAGAACATACTCCATCAGACACCTCCTCAACACCATACAGTAACCTCAAAACACTTTTTCCTTATGTATTTTGATATCTATGATTTACATCAAGCCTTGTTTATCTTCTCTGTATCTCACCCTACTGGTTTAACCTCTTGCTTCTCTCAAAAGCCTTTAGATAATTAACCTATTTGCATCATGGAGAATAATTCTCTTGTCCTTTATGTATCGAATCAATTCTTGTCATACCTTCCATAGGGGCAAGCTGACCTTTAAGAAACCTGTAATTTCTGACGTATTTGAAAAATGTCCTTTGTTTAACTTTCTGTATATAGCCAAGCCCACCCCTGAATAAATTGAGTGTTCATACCAGAATTCTCCCCTGTGTCTCTTTTCTATATCGTTGAGCCCTCAAGCTAGTGAGGGGGAACCGGTCAGCTTACCTTCCTGGCTGGAGTCACTCCACATGCGCCCCACCACCATTGTGATAAGAATTTAGAGGGAAAGTGAAACAAGCAGAGGAATAAGGCAGGTAGGCCGTTAGTTTTCTCAGCAGGTCCACACCCAGTGCTCTAAGCTAATTTAAAGGGCATAGAATACAGATAGGTTCTGGGGTGACAATAAAGATAGGATAGAAAAATGAATCCGGCACATGTTACAATGTGCAAGGACCTGGGTTTGAGTCCCCGCTCCCCACTTACAGGGAGAAAGTTTTGCGAGTGGTGAAGCAGGGCTGCAGGTGTCTCTCTTTCTTTTTCCCTCCCTATCACCCCTTCCTTCACAATTTCTGGCTGTCTCTATACAATAAGTAAATAATCAAACAAATAAGTAAATGAATGGATAAATAAATATAATTTAGAAAAATGAATCAGGAAATGAAATGAGAGGCAGCACACTTTATTTAGTTCAAGAACCTGGAGGGAAAGGTTAGACACCTAAGACTGATTATGACCAAGTAATGATAGAAGAACACAAGATAATTCCTTAAGAAGTTGGGTTGTCAGATGTCCATAGACATATGGATGGCTTAAAAAAATCCCAAAACTGTGAGGTGGTCGAGTGGTAGTGTAGTGGGTTAAGCACACATTGTGCAAAGCACAAGGACCGGCCTAAGGATCCCAGTTCAAGGCCCCTGGCTCCCATCCTGCAGGGGGGTTGCTTTACAAGTGGTGAAGCAGGTCTGCAGGTGTCTATCTTTCTCTCCCTCTCTATATCTCCCCCTCCTCTCTTGATTTCTCTCTGTCCTATCCAGCAACAGCAATGGCAACAGTAACAATAATGGCAGTAACAATAATGACAACAACGGCAACAAAATGGGAAAAATGGCCTCCAGGAGCAGTAGATTCAAAGTGCAGGCACCAAACCCCAGCAATAACCATGGAGGCAAAAAAAAAAAAAAAAAAGGAAACCTGTGGTGACTGGCACACTTAATGATGACTCTTTAGTCACTATCAGGCCATCCCATCACCTGGGGCCCTAGTCAGGGAGTCCTGGAATTTCCACACAGACATGATGGACCTAGACCTCTAACACATCCCTCGTGCCACTCTCATTGGTCATCTCCATCAACAATAACATAATGTACCCCTTTGTGAGCCCCTATAGAACCTTGACCTTAATGTGGATCAACAATAGTAGGGAATATTTCATTCTCTGAAGGGAGGCAGGATAACAAACTCTACTTATCACCCAAGGAAGATGGGTCCTGAAATTAGTGCAGTCTGGAATGTTCCTAGCCATGACCATAGAATGTGAGCTAAGTCCTATAGCGATGAAGAGGTTACATAGGCTCTGTGCTGACTATGGGCCCCAGATCAAATTGATGGGGTTTACAGTTAACAATACTCATATACTTTTCCAATATTTGGAAGCTACTCTTCCCTGATCCAGATTTCGAGTTCTTTTTCCAACTATGACATCATCTCCCCAGACAATAACTTGGATCCACCTGCATATTAGATGTCAGATGCAGGTAAAAACTAGTAGGTCATGGGCCCCTTGGAATAACCTAAAATAGACCTACCAGCTTTTTCCAAAATGGAGACCCGAAATCTTCATCTGCAATATTCCAGCCTTTAGTTTCATGATTAGTCAACAAATTGCTCTGCTTTATATCTTAACTCTTTTTCGGCCACTAGGTTCCAGATACTACCATGATGCCAACTGGACTTCACTGGGCAGATGTCCCCACCATGTGTCTTGGAGCCCCACCTCCCCAGAGCCCTGACCTACTAGGGAAAGAGAGAGACAGGCTGGGAGTATGGATCAACCTGTCAACACCCATGTTCAGCAGGGAAGCAATTATAGAAGCCAGACCTCCCACCTTCTGCACCCCATAATGATCCTGGGTTCATACTTCCAGAGGGATAAAGAATAGAAAAGTTTTCAAGGAAGGGGATTGGATATTGAGTTATGGTGGTGGAAATTGTGTGGAATTATGCCCCTCTTATCCTATGATGTTGTCAATATCTTCATTTTATAAATAAGGAAAAAATTATAAAAAAAACCAAAAACCTGTGGTATATAAGCATAATGGTATACCACTCAGCTGTTAAAACTGATAAGACATTTCTCTTACATCACTGGGTATAAAAATACAGTACTACTGTTTTCTTCTTGACATAGGAAAATGATCTCTAATTGTGCTTGGACAGAAGTTTTCATTATCAGAGGGGCAAGAATTTTGAGAAGTCAGTAAAGAGCTTGAAAGCCTACCTGTGTGCTCCACCTACAAACCCACCTGAAGTCAGAATTAACTCCACCATAAGAAATGACACAGAGACTATCACCTCATCATCTGGCTGTATCTAGATATATTATAGAGAAGGCATCTTATGTGTGCTCCTTCCTGAATCGAAATATTCTGCATGCAAAACAAAGGCCCTAGAGCAGGGGTTGCCAAATAATGGTCCTTGGGACAAATGCAGTTCACCACTAGTTTTTGCATAATCTATGAATTAAGAATGTTTTTTTTTTAACATGGAGTAAATGGTTGAAAAGAATCATAGCATGATATATGGAAATTATATGAAATTAAAGTTTCAGTTTCTAAAAATAAATTAGTATTGGAGCAACTACCCTCACTCATTTTCATTCTGCTTAGCATTAATTGGGATGCATTGGATCGACCTTCTCGTGGTGCATCCCATGAGTACCCATTCATTGGGGAAACTGACGATCCTTCCTAGCCGACTGAATCCACATGGATCCCAGTCACTTTCAAAGCCAGCAACAAGCAGCTCCTGACAGCTTTCAACCTGACGCTGATGACTGGCTATGGAAGAAGGGCAAACGCTAGAAGAAGAAGAATTTCAGGCAACAATATCAGTTAAATAGTTAGGACAAAGACTGCACGCAGGCCCTAAAATACTTACTACCTGACTCTGTAAAGAAAAAAAATCAGTCAACCATGCTTTCTATCCCTGACTATGACCCTACACACCTGACTGTGGAAGGTGTTTGAGAATTTGCATCTCTTCAGTATTACTATTTCCATACCTTTTTGGCCCAGAATAAAAATCAGTGCTTATGGGGGGGGGCAGGAGGTGACGCACATGGTTGAGTGCTCATGTTACAATGATTAAGGACCCATATTCAAGCCTCTAGCTTTCATCTGCAGGGGGAAAGGTTTGCAAATGATGAAGCAGTGTTTTAGGTGTCTCTCTGTCTCTTTCCCTCTCTGCTACCCCTTCCTTCTAGATTTCTGGCTGTCTCTATCCAATAAATAAATAAAGATAATTTTTAAAAAGTCAAAGTGAACAAAAATCAATGCCCAGGTTTGAAAGAGAAATCAGGGAAAAATTACTTACGTAAGATCCATAATCCACAGCCAGGGTCTGCAGTGCCCATGGGAGACCGAGGCCAATGAGGATGTCAAACACATTGCTCCCAATGGAATTGGACACTGCCATGTCTCCCATGCCTGCAGGCACAAAAAGTCACTCAATTGAGGGAAGTAAACTCAACAAAGTGCAGGGGACCCTGATGGATTTTTCCCAAATCACACTTCTGATGGCCACACACTGGTTCTCTCCCAGGCCATCATTGTGGCATGAGACTGACAGTAGATCAACAGGCTAGGACAGAACAGAATGTAATATAACACACATTCTTTTGGCTAGCTGCATATTTTTATCTCAGCTATTATCTCTAGCTAAAGATAAGTGATTAAGGGAGTCTAGTGGTAGCGCAGTGGGTTAAGCACACATGACTAGAAGCGCAAGGACCAGAGGAAGGATCCTGGTTCGAGCCTCCAGCTCCCCACCTGTAGGGGAGTTGCTTCACAGGTGGTGAAGCAGGTCTTCAGGTGTCTTTCTCTCCCCCTCTGTCTTCCCCTCCTCTCTCCATTTCTCTCTGTTCTATCTAATAACGATGACATCAATTACAACAACAATAACTACATTAATAATAATAAAAAGATAAGTTATTAAAATTATATCTGCTCAAAAACAAAACAAAACACACTACTTTGAAGCCTCTTTATAAAAAGGAGTAATTTAATTTCAACAGTTCTGTATATGTACTGAGCTTACCAACACCTATATTATAACTTAATCTCCTAACTAGTCTATACTTCTAGCAGGCCTTTCTTCTGAGCAGGTGAGCAGTATTAAGAAAATCAATGCACTTTCAGAATCTGAGGACACTGTTTTGTATTCACACATGATGTTTGTTGAAAATAAAAGACTTTTAGCACCAATATGGCCTATAAAGTAGAGTCAGGATGCTGGGGTCAGGACATGGCTATCTGAGGTGTTTCCTTGAGGAGGGGAAATACAAATTTGAATTTGTGTGTGTGCGTGTGTGTTGCCAGGATCCTATACATTTGAGATCTCATCATTCCCATGCCAATTTTTTCCTTCTTTTTATTTCAGATAGGTAGCTAGAAAGAGAGGGAAAGACATCATACAACACTGAAATTTCCCCTGATGCCTTAGTATCTTCCCTGTGGTATTTGAACTCAAATTTCAGCCATGTACATGGCAAGACATGTGATCAACCAGGTGAGCTATGTTTCAGCCCTGATCTTGGTTTTGAAGGGTGGAAAAACCTGTCACAAACAGTTGTTCTTGTTAACCATCACTTTGAAGGGTACTGTAGCTGAGGAGACCTTAGACTACAAGGTCTGTCCTTCAGTGTGGTGGAGACCAGGCTTGAATGTGGGCCACCAACATGGAAAATCAATGCACTATCCAAGTGTGCTATTTCGCCAGCCCTATTATTTCTTTATTTCTTTATTTCTTTAATAACAGGACTATAACGTGACTTCCAGAAGGGGCTGTGAGTATAATCAAAAAGTCTCTGCTTTGCTCAAGGGTGATTCTGCCTAGTTTTCCTGTTCTTCTAACACCAGGAAGTCTTTTGACTGACATAGCACTTAAGTCATTTATTACACCTTTCAAGTGGGACTTGGTCATTAGATAATTTTTCCATGCATCCCCGCCAGTTTCTGTAGGGAGGTCTTCCTTCTCCATCTTGTGCCACTTGCAGTCTCACCTTGTCTGGCCACAATGAGGCTGGCCATGCAGTCAGGCACACTGGTTCCAGCTGCCAGGAAGGTGATCCCCATGATGACATCAGGAATCCCCAGCGTGTAACCAATGATGGTGACCTGGAAGAAGCAGGAAGAGGCAATGAGCTGAGAGCTGATGGAAAACATATATGCCTGGGGGGTGACGTGGGTGGAAGGGGGGCTACCAAGTTAGCAAAGGGATGCAACTGGGGTGCTCATGCCAGGTGCAACATCAGTTCCCTGTATAAGACAGGGTGCAGAAGACAAGCAGTGAAGACGGGGTTGCAGATCAGGGTAGGGGGTTCAGTGATGAGCCCACATTTGAGAGTGGAAGAGTGTCTGGGAAAGGCAACAATAGGACGAAATGCTTGAACTGAGGATGATCCTGAAAGTCCCAGAATGCAGAGCTGCTGCCCCATGCTGGGAACTGGAGTATACCAGGCCTCAAACCAAAACAGAATTTACAACAACTAAAAAGAAACTGGGTTTATACCAACCAGTCCTGTAGGAAAAGCCATGAACACTGTATTCCCACCCTCTCTTCCTAGAAGCTTAGTTACAGCGGTCACATTACCTTCTGCACATTACTTGCTTGGGTTTATTCAGTATTTGGGTGCGGATTTCAACACACTTAGTTCTCTCAGCAAACTTAAAGGCAGGCGCTAGCACCAGCTCCATTCTTCAGATGGGGAACTGAGGTTTAGGGAAGTGATTGCCCAAGGCAGACTGAAATATGGTTGTAGTGGTGGAGGGAGTTAGTGAGCCAGACAGGCTTATTTTACATAGCAGGATTATAGACATAAGGATAGGCGACATCAGAGATGCTGCTTCCCTTATGTAAAGGAGCACGTTCTTGGCCCCAATGCTCAATAAAAAACAGAAAACAGAACGGAAAATACTTGTGGAGAGAGCATGATAGAGGGGCAATCAGAGGTAAATAGAAAAAAAATCCTACATATTGGCCTAGGCAGAGGATAATTTTCAATATCTGAAATGATTAGGGCATTTAGGATGCCACTTGATCTCCCTCATTTTTATAAAGTTATAAGAAATGCAAACCACATGCTGTAAGTAGTTCAATTTTTTTTACTTTTCCTCTTTGGCCAGCTATTGAAAGAGACAGCAGTGTACAAAATCTCAACTTCACTCCAAAGGTCACTGTTGCTCCTTCCTTCCCTGTCTGAAGGTTTGGGAGATGTAATTTAAATCCCTTGAGATGCCTGTTCTGCCCCTTTCAAGCCAGAGCATGCACCTCATTTCTGTCAGTGCTGAATGAACTTGGGATGGCCTTCTGATTCTCTGCCTTCCATTCTCTAGGGAGGAAAGTGAGATGCAGAAACCTCTAACACTGTGTTGTTCTGAGGAACCTTTGTGAGATGGAACTGCATGCTTCCTGGCCAAACCTTGTTTTTCCTCTCTAACACTCAGTCTGGTCCCGGCAGGAATCCAGCTTGGCTCAGTGGGACTTGAACTGGAGAAGCGTGGCAGAGCCTGCTGCTTGCTTGCTAGCTGGTGTCACTGCCTTTGCAGGTGATTCTGGAGGTTTGGAGAAACATCTCTCCAGGTGGTTGGAACTAGGTCACTTCTCCTTCTGTCTCTCTCTCTCTCTCTCCCTCCTTCCCTCTCCCTCTCCCTCTCCCTCTCCCTCTCCCTCTCCCTCTCACTGATATCTCTCAAAGAACCTCCAACAGACTGGAAGGAGGAAAACAGAAGATGGGAACCTCAAACCGGCAGGTTAATTTAGATGTTATTAGACTTCAGAGAAAGACACTGAACATTCTTCACAGTGAGGAAGAGACACCACCATTATTCCCCAAATCTGGAACAACACTGGCAGTCAATGAACATGTTACATACAAACATCAATAAATTCAAAATGAGGAAGAAATCCTTAAGCACAAGATTTGGATTGTAAAAAATAGCCTGATTATGACACCGAGCAGTCATGAGTTAGCTGCATCAGATTTACAAATTTGCTATTATCTCTAAATTATTTCTGAACCCATTTTTGAGTGTGTGAGTTTAAATTCTGCAGAATTTAAATTGCATATATGTCAAATACTCAAGCAAGATTAATTTAGATATCACAACTTTGTCATGGATTTAAACTTCTGACCAGCTAATTAGGCTTTCTTCCCAGTTAAAATGTAGAGTTATAAATGGGCAATGTGTTCTACATGACTGGGCGTCTTAAAATGCCTATGGGTCAGAGACTCTTTTAAGTTACAGCCCATAATAAAGGCCAATTCTCAAATCATTATTTTAGCCTCTGGAGGGATCCTTGAGTGGTCACCTGGACAATTTTCTGATTAATGAAATTGAGACCTAAATAGGGAAATTGACAGTGATACAAGAGGCTATCACCCTCCAATCTCTTCCTTCGTCTTGTGGCTCTGCTGTTCTTCCCACTAGAGTAGGGCATGCACATTTCTCTTACTTCACTGATAATGGCATTGGTAAATGAAATGTGTATGTGTGTGGGTGGGGCAGAGGGGGGTGCAGGGGGATGGAATGGTATTGTGTCAATCCCAGTTAAGGCCCTGGGAGGCACCTCATGTTTCCATGTGCTCTCTTGTATCCCAGTGACCCACCATAAGAAAAGCATCCCACAGAGAGCCAATGGTCCTAGGAAAATCTAGCAAACACATGGATCAAACAGGAACCCCAGTTGCTGCCTGAATCAAATGTAGTCTTGCTGCCCAGCACTAAAATTAGTCCAACCACAGTCAACCTGGACATGTGTGTGCAGCAGAATATACCCCATGATTCCAAGGAACTGAGTTTTTAGTTGTTACATAGCGGATGGACACAGTTGCTACTGCTCCCATTCTGTGTCTCCTCCTCCCCCTCCCCCTCCCCTCCCCCTCCCCCTCTTCCTTCTTTTTACACCAAAACATTGCTCAGTTCTGGCTTATGGTGGTGCTGGAGATTCCATGCCTCAAGCTATAATACTGTTTCCTGAGCACCCCCCCCCCCCCCGCCAATTCCTCTTCTTCTATGGTTGACTGCATTTTTCTATAAAAAACCTCTATTGATGCCTCAGGGTCTGCACCACACTCACCATCCACACCATCATGTAGGAGAAGGCTGCTATCCACAATGTGGAAGAGGCAAATGTCACCATAAACCATTTCTCCCATCGGGGCTTGTTGCAGTTGGGGACAGTGAAGTATAAGACAAAACTCAGTGGCCAGGTAAATGCCCATTTTACTGTTTCCAGTTTGCCAGCTGGGGAGACAAAAAAAAAAAAAAAAAGGAACAAAATTTATCGAGCTTCTTTTTTCTGTTCCACCAAACCTCTATATTAATAACCTGTACGTAAGCCTTGCCACATTGCACTTTTCCTAAAAGATTCAAATGGTTTTCTCCCCCCCATTATGTATTTTTTATTCAGTCTACAAGGCTTAAGCCATTGTGTCTTTTCCAAGTCCACTCCCCACCTCCACAGACTGATTTTTCCCCCTATTCTCCAGACTAATGATACCATATAATTTTCTTTTCTGTTGACTTGCTCTCATTCAAGATAATGTAGCTTTACTATTACTTGAAATTCACTAATAGGTCAGAAATTTATCCTTTAAAGTTGCTGCATAGTATTCCATCCTATGAATATAGTCACAAGTCAGTTAAGGATGTTTTGGTTAACAGACTGCATATACAATGGTGATCCTGATACACTATAGTATATAGCGTATGTGCATAGTAGGATATAGTATTTAGATCTATGTAATTACACTTTATGACATTCACATAATGACAATCCTTCCTGATACATATCTTTGGACACATCCCATCATTAAGCAACGCATGGCTGCGTATAATTTTTCCAGTCTCGAGAGGATGAGAATTTTGAGTTGCTGACAATTTTCAGGTATTAGGGCTACAGCGGCTCTGGACATTCTTGGTCATGTCTTTTTGGCAGATGTGCTTTCATTTCTCTTGGGTGAAGACATAAGAGTAGAACTGCTGAGTCATTGGGCATTTACTTCACTTTATAAGAAACTACCAAACAGCAGTTTCACAAAATGAGATTCCCATTTTATATTCCCACTAGAGTTAAGGAGGTTTATTTTTTATTTTTATTTTTTTTAATTTGCCTCCAGGGTTATTGCTGGGGCTCCATGCCTGCACTACGAATCCACTGCTCCTGGAGGCCATTTTTTTCCCCTTTTGTTGCCCTTGCTGTTTATCATTGTTGTTGCTGTTATTGCTGTCATTGTTGAATAGGACAGAGAGAAATGGAGAGAGGAGGAGAAGATAGAGAGGGGGAGAGAAAGATAGACACCTGCAGACCTGCTTCACCGCCTGTGAAGCGACTTCCCTCCAGGTGGGGAGCCAGGGGCTCGAACCGGGATCCTTAGGCCAGTCCTTGCGCTTTGTGCCATACACGCTTAACCTGCTGCGCTGCCGCCCACCCAAGGAGGCATTTTAAGTTACAGTTTGAATGATAATCAATGAAATATTTAACATTTTCCCATAATGTTATACCAGTATGCGGCACTTTTCCTATTAGCTACCGTGCTTCTTGTTAGATCTGAAGATGGGGACAAGGGATATAGCTCAGTGGCAGAGCACATATATTGCATCTACAAAAGTTTGTCTTTGAGTCCTGGCACATCCCACACCAAAAGAAACAGATTCTGTCATACAGTGGCAATGCAAAAGACAGTGATGCAAAAAGGAGTGATGCAAAAGACAGATTTGAAGATGGCAAAATGAATGATGAGAATACCAAGACTGTGTTTGACTGGATTACTAAGCAAAGACTATCTCAGAATTGCTGTAAGAGGAACTTTTAAATGCTGCAGAACCCAAGATATGGGCACAAGTTTGAATGCTAAATTTAATCTGGAATCATGAGCATTTCTAAATCCTGCAATGTAGCAGTAAGCCACTCATCAGTCTGTGTCTTTCATCATCTTTTCACTGGCTTCCTTGTCTGTCTTCCTGATCTCAAGGGAAGAAGGGATTGAAAGGGGTTGAAAAGGGGTTGAAAGGGGTTGAGGAGAGACAGATAGACAGATAGACAGATAGACAGACAAACACCAGGCTTAGTATAAACTACATGCCTAACCAAAGAAGAAATATACAAATTATAGGAAGAGAAATTACTTTCACTTACCTATTAAAAAATCAAAACTATGACTAAACTATAAGAAAAGTTGAGCAGTGCTCTGGTAAAAAAAAATGCTAACATTTCCCTATAGAAATGTGTTTACGTACATGCACATATAAATGCTTTTTCTTTCTCTAAGTCAAAAGTAAGACTCCCTGCAAGTAAGAATATATATATACATATATAGACAATTTATATGTGTGCATATAGTATTTCATAGGTGTGTATATAATATACATATACATGTATTTCATGGTTACATATATGCACATACAAATATAGGTATGTCAACATCTGTGCAAATATACAAGTATTTAGCATATAAGATATATAGATTTTATCTATTTACGAACATTTCATGTGCACATCTTATCAATAATGTATGTGCATGTTGCACATATACATGTGTACACATATGCACACGAGACAGACACATATGTATGCCATATATACACTTCATTACTTATCTATTCATCACATCCATTATAGTCTAACACTGAAGAGAAAATAGCCCTAAATTCAGGTAACAGGAATGCAGTGCAGAGACTTCTCCTGTGTAGATTACCAAGAAAGGAAAAATGTCTGGCTTTCTTTGGAGCTACTTTTGTTCAGGCTCAAGGAACTGTGCTGGAGAAGAACCCAACTCAGGGTTCAGGGACTGAGTCCTCCTGCTCCTCGGGTGCCCTCTGCTGGCCTGAGGTGCTCTAGCCGGCTCGCCACTGGGGAGATCTGCCTCAAGAAGATCTGGCTGATACTCAATCCTCCCTCTCAACTGGAAGTTCCTTAGAGCAGGAATTCTCAGCAGCTAGCAGAGAAAAGTAGAGGCTCATAGTCAGATGAGCCATATTTCCATGTCAGAGGTGGAATATTGCTTTGAATTGGGCTCTACAGTGCCTCAGAAGAACCCTGAATCTCTCTAGTGTGTGTGTAGGCTTTGAGCCTACTATCCGCAGTGGGGGTGGGGGTGGGTGTGGGGGTGGGAGTGGCGAAAAATTCAGAATCTTGAGCTCAACTCCAGACCTTCCAAGTCAGAACCTGCATTATATCAAGGGCGCTCAGGTGAAAGGGCTGGTATAGAAGGCAGAATTACACTTCCTAACTCATCAGCTCAGGGTCCTGGAATGAAGCCTCAAGAGTGGCAGAGCTATTCTGAGCACAGTTTCCATCTTCATCTCTGGGCTTCTAAAGGATGTAGGGTACGTGAGGTGGAGTTCCCATGTCCACACCTGCCACCATGACTCCCAACAAACTTTCTATCTGGAGACATGCACTTGGGGTTTGGGGCTTCTGATTACTTAGAGACTTCTCAGCCTGTCCACTGCTATTTTCACCTTGATTCTCAGACCCTTGGAGGATGACGAGAGACTAGTATGTGACCTTGCTACATTCCACAGCAGGGCTGGTCTCCAGAAGGGAGGCTGTGCAGGTGCCTGATCGAAATCACAGGGACCCTCAGAAGCAGGAGGGGTGGGAAGTAAGAAAGACTCGGAGGTGTGAGGAGGAGTGGACCTGCTATTGCTGGCTTGAAGGTTGGGGAGGGGGCACTGACAGGCATGCATGTGATTTCTGGGAGCAGTGGGCCACCTCTTGGTGACAGCATCAAGGAAACAGAAGCACAAGGAAACAGATTCTGTCAGTGTGCTTGAAATGATTCTCCCCAGAACTTCTGGAAGGAAAACAAGTCTACCTGTTTCTCTACTGTGGCCTTGTGAGCCTCTAAAGCTCAGCCAGGTCATACTGGACTGCTGACCTACAGATGAGGAGACAGTCTGTAGCTTTTTTTTTTTTTTTAAAGATCCATTTAAAAAGGAGAGGAAATGGGAAGAGGAAGAGGAGAAAGGGAGAGTGAGGGAGAGAAGAGACAGGGCAGAGGGGGAATAGGGAGAAAGGGGGAAGAGAAAGGGTGAGGGAGGGAGAGGAAAGGAGGAAAAGGGAGGAAGAGAGATTGAAAGCAATCAGAGCATCACTCTGGCACATGTAATGCCAGGGATTGAACTTGGAGCTTCATACTCGAGAGTCCAACACTTAATTATTGCACCACCTCCTGTGTCACTGTAGGTGTTGTTCTAAGTAGCTAAACTTGTGGTAATTTGATTTTTTTTTTTTTTTTTTTGGTGCCTCCCACCTCCAGGTTTTGCTGGGCTTGACACCTACATAATTTCACCACTCCCATCAGACTCTTTTTAGTCATCTTCATCTTCTTTGTTTTTCCAGATAGTGAGAGAAACACAGAGAGGGAGCATAGCTCTACTGTTTGTGAAGCTTTCCCTTTGCATGATGCTTCCATTGTGATTGCACAGTAAAGAATGCATTCTACTAGGTGAACTATCTCCCAGCCCCATTTTTTTTTATATACTGTGCTGGGGAATGGACTTAACCCTATGCATACATGACATTATTTAGTGGTCTACTTAGCAAAATTGCCTGCCTTCCTTCCCTTCTTCCTTCCTCCCTCCCTCTCTCTCCCTTACTTCCTCTTTCTCTCTTTCTTCCTTTCTCTTTCTTTTTTCTTTCTTTCTCTATTTCCTTCCTTCCTTCCTTCCTTCCTTCCTTCCTTCTTTCCTTCTTTCTTTCAACTTAGAGAGGGAAAGAAAGACATAGAGGAGAGACACCTCATCATCACTCTATCCAGAAAGCTTTTCCAGTGATATCCATGGTGCTCGCATGTGATGCTGGGTTTGAATGCTTGGATTCAGGCATGGAAAAGCACCATAGGGTGAGCTATCTCCCAGCCCTCATATGTGGGGATCATTTAAGGCATGACAATAGGAAATGAAAACAAAAGCTTACAAGGAAGGAATGTTTGATTATTTTATCCTTAAAATATCTCTACTTTGAATGACAGGGAATGAGGTTTATAAGAAATACAGCAAAGGGTGGTAAAATAGATAAAGAGCCAGTATTCATTTTACTCCTCAAGATGGTCTACTAACAAGGAAACCATTAACTCTGTCTGCGTAGTTCTAGAGTTTGGGGAATAGAATCTGGCTGGAAATCTAGGTATTTGTGCTTGACAAACAGTACATATACTCTCAGGAGACTGGATGGGACCTAGGGGCCAGTTCTGATATGAATTTTGCTCAATGTCTTCAGAATGCCAAAAGACTTTGCATTCAGCGATAACACGGGACTCTGACTCTCCAAACCCTCCTCCTACCATTAAAGGGAGTCCTCCTATAAATGCAGACATTGATGAGCATGTGCAAATATTAAATAAGCCCTCACACTTGACCATGTATGTGAGATAAATCAATGCACTCTACCTGTAACAGCCAGACACTCTAGGAAGATCTAGAGGATAGGCCAAATTCTCAGGCCATGGCTCACCTGTTCCACTCATGGGTGAGAGAGAGGTCAAGGCTGCTGGAGAAGCCAAGTTTTGTGTCAACTGGGAACAGTGTGCTTCCCCCCCAAGTCTGCAATCTTTGGTCTATCTACCTTAGAAACAGCAGCTCATAGGAATGGGGTTAGGGAGACACCAGAATGACAGTAAAGGTAGGAAGGGAGAAAAAAGGACCAGCTGTGAAGGCTGATCATGTCTTTCAGGGCTGACTGTGGAAGAATAGCTTCTTTAGTTAATTGTCACAGGATGGGTGAAGATGATGGACGAAATACCAGACCACCTGGCTGACACAGGTCATGAGGTCCTCCTCAGCATTCGAAAGTCCTGAAACACAGCTAAGAGAGGGTCTCTCTCTGCAAAATACTAACAAATTGTACATTTCAACCAATGATCATATGTCACCATCCTGAGGGGTTCTCTGGAACCTCTACTATGGCACCACCTTAATGAAAATTATTAACTAATTAATGCAAGTCATTTTTATGTTCACACAGAGATATTTCTTTGAATTGAATGGCAAAGTGATTACCAAAGTCAAGAGTATCTACCTGGCAGCCTCAAAATAGCCCCCTCCACCACTCCAGTCTAGATATAGAACCTCTTACAGGGGAGGTCGAAAGGTGTGTATGGTCCTTCATTATCATCTTCCTCTTCCTCTTCCTCCTCATCATTCTCGTTGTTCTCATTGTCTTCATTCTCTGTCTCGTTGCCAGCCTCAGCCACAACATCATCCCTCCGGGTCCCATTCACTCCTCTGTCCGGGGCATTGCTGGGCCCTGTCCCATTCTCCACGGTATGTTTGATTGGGATTTTGATTGCTACCTCAGATTCCCCATTGGCATAAGCCCTGCTGTTGATCAGTCTTTGTCTCTGGAAAGAGTAAAGCACAATCCATCCATGGTGAGAAGGACCAAATTCTCACATTCTAGAGTACTATTAGGCTACATCCCAAGTAGCTGGCAAAAAGATGCTTCAGGAAACTGTAGTCAAGTCTTAAGGGTTTCAACAAAGTAATAACCAACTCAGATATCTTTCTGGAGCAAGGATGAATCATTTACGACTCACTGGAACTTACACATCCTTTGAATGGGAAAATTTCCAAGTCTCAGATGCAAAATTCTTTTCCATCAGTGTTCTTGACTGTGCACTACAGTGCTATCTGTCTTTTTCAGAAGATGAGAATCCTTGGCTATGTAAGGAAGTCACACAAATGTGTTTGGATTAAAGTATTAATAAGGCTTTCACTCCAGAGAAAGGAATACATAGAAAATTCAGGTCAGAGTGTCCACACTACTTTTAATGAAGGTGACCTTGATTTAGCAAGTGAGTCTGTCCCACATCAGTGGGATTTATCATATTGGAGTGTGAAAGCAAAAAGAGAGGTATAAGGGGATGGGAGAATTTTCGTGAACTGGGGTACAGACCAGGTCTTTCTATGTGTGAAAGGAAGATGAAAGACAAGGACAAACAACAGTTTTAGCGGGGCAAAGATGATAGGCTGTGGTGGAGGGATACTGCTATGTTCAATGTCAGGTGAGGCATTTCTGTTTCCAGACCAAGAAATTTTCTCCACTTCCCAAAACATCCCACAGCTTCCCACTTGTGTAGTTGCAAAAGAACCCTGATTTCCCCCAAGTACCTCATTGATTAACATGCGACTGGCCATGGAGAGTCGAGTCTTAGGGGGAAAGTGGCTGGTGATCATGATTCGAAGGCCAGCCTCAGAGAAAGAAAGCTGGTGTGGATAGGCTGACAACAGTTCATCTACCATGATCACTGATGCTTTGCGGTGGAAATTGGCTAGGAAATAAAAAAAATGAAATAACACTGAAGCTAGAAGTAGAAAAAAGATATCTACTCAGACTTTCTTTCTATTTCTTTCTTCTCTCCTTCTTGCTTCTTATCCTCCCACCCTTGAATTCATACATGCTCTCATCTACCTTCCTTACCTTCATCTTACCCACCAACTTATCCATCCATCCATCCATCCATCCACTGAGGCAAGGTTGTAGTGAGAAAAGTTTATAGAAGATTCAAAATTTGTTTTTAATGGGGATTCATTAATAACTCTTTTGAAATGACTCAAAACAATTTAAGTATCATTCATTGACATGGTAAGAATGAGTGATCATATAAGAATACTCTTCCTTATCCTCAAAGGATTCCTTCCCCATTATGCAGAGATATGAGACTTAGAAAGGACTTCAGTAATGTTTAATAGCTCTTCATCTCCATCAGATGTCAATGATGTCCCAAGAGCTGTTAGAAGCTGCAAACCTGACCTTGGCGTCAAGTGTAGGGCACAGTGGAGAAACGTACATTTTGTTACAGCCCAGCTTATGCACAGGACAACAAGGGGGTAGATGCATGTGTTGTCCACATTGCAGAGATCCAAAGCTCAGAAGAGGATTGGCATATGCTGTGAAATGATTTGTTGACAGATGTGACTCACATGTCTCCTTTATGAATGTCCAACATGAGCACAGAGCTCAAGAGTACCTGGCCTCAGCCTCTCTTTGGACTCACTTCTATTTTCCCAGCCACTATGGCATGAAACACTCTACAGAAACACTGACTAATACTAGGAAGAACTCTTTGATTTTCTTTTTTAAATTTTATTATTTTTTTTTATATTTATTTTCCCTTTTGTTGCCCTTGCTGGTTTTTATTGTTATTGTAGTTATTATTATTGCTGTTACTGATGTCATTGTTGTTGGATAGGACAGAGAGAAATGGAGAGAGGAGAGGAAGACAGAGAGGAGGAGAGAAAGATAGACACCTACAGACCTGCTTCACCACCTGTGAAGAGACTCCCCTGCGGGTGGGGAGCCGGGAGCTCGAACCAGGATCCTTACACCAGTCCTTGCACTTTGTGCCACGTGCACTTAACCCACTGCGCTACTGCCTGATTCCCCTTTTCTAAGAATTTCTAAGAATATTCCTTTTATGGTTATGTCACCCAGAAGAGAAGAAATAAAATCTCTATGTGAGATGGCATTCTATAGTTTTGTTTTATTTTTTAAGTATGCATGTACTTAGTCAGAAAAGTATACTAAATAGTTGATTTTCAAAATCTAATAACTGACAACAAATTTCAAAGTTAGACATCAGTTTGAGAATTACTTAAGGATTTTCCCATTATTTTTCTCTCTCTTCTCTTGCAAAGCAGCCATATGGATATGGGACCAAGAAAAGTAAACTTTCATATTTCATGGAGAAAATAAAGAAAAATTGAATGAAAATGAAACAGATCTTCGGAAAAAGACAAATGATAATTTTCTGTGTCTTCTAAGAAAAAATATTATTTGTTCAAGGACACTGTGTTGTTTCTGTTAACTTACCAACTGCTTAATAAAAATTTATTGAATATTAAGGGTTACTTTGATGATAAAAAGGTAATTTACAAAAATTTTATAGCTTGGAAAAAGGGGGTAATGTAGTCTAAAAGTAAATTTGAGTATAGTAGCATATTAGTAACACCCATAATTAATGGAATATTGTGCTAATTATTTGTACATGCTTCGTTTCTTTTACTTATAATAAAAATTACTGCCAGTATGTAGAAGAGGAAAGTTGAGGTTTTGAGTGGTTGTCACTTGTTTCATGGTCACAGAGGTTAGTTGTGACAGGACAAAAACCCTTGGTCTCCTCTCCTTTGCCATCCTGTTCTAATTTCCTCGTATCATATCTAGTTTTGTCCAGAATTTCTATGCAGGTTCTGAGTTGGCTCATCACTAGGTATAAGCCTGTCCCACGATGTAGCCCAGTGGAGAAAAGGCCTGGAAGCTTCTTTCCCTCAGTCTCTTCTCTCAGGGTAGCATCAGTCTCTCAGGCCATCTGTATGCCTGTGGTGGCCCTGGCCTGGCAGGCAGGCTGGCTGGCTTTCTGGCACCTTCTACCAGACAGAGTCTCCCTGGTTACCTTTCTTGAGAAGCACCACTGTGGCATCGCAGTTGCTGCTATCATCAATCTCAGCATTGTTGGCCAAGCCATTGACCATGTTTCCAGCACCTTTAGTCCTCCTTTCAAAGCACTGATGTATGCAAGCATTATACCTGAATAAAGCCATAAACAGAAAGAGTGCATCAGTGTTTTCTGTGCATTCGTTCCAACCCTCCTGCCCTGAGAACTCCGGCAGCTCCCTCAGTCTGCATTGTGGTGGGGGGAACCCTGGTTATCACTGCTATTACTAATCATCTTATGTTCCTTTAGATAGACAACTGTCCTAACCAGACACTTTTCTCTTTCTCCACCTAGCATGTCACATCTATGTTGACACTCAATGCCTATGTCGTAGCCTACATGCTAGAGACTGGCTGGCAGGTGAGGTCTCTGTCTTCGCTTTTCAATAATTACAAGTTGTCAGCTATGCATCTCTGTCATTATTGTGCCTAGGTGTGACAAAGTCTCTTGACTTTTTGAAAATATCTTGGGCTATGACTTTCCAGAATGACTGAGTGAAAACACTGTATCGTGTTTCTTACATGTTGTGTTTGGTTGGAAGAAGTTTATGCAAGCTCCTAGGATGCTTTTGCCAGATAAGTTTTTTGGTTCCTTTATGTTTATTAATTTTATTTTTAGTGGAAGAGAGATGCCGAGACAAATGCAAAGAGGAGAGAGTGAAAGAGAGAGTGAACACAGAATATTGCTCAGCTCTGACTCATGGTGGCATTGGATACTGAACCTTGGACCTCAGAATTTCTTTGTCGGTTCTGAGTTGGCTCATTGCTAGGTATAAGCCTGTTCCATGTCGTAGCCCAACGGATAAAAGAAGGCCTGGAAGCTTCTTGCCTTCAGTCTCTTCTCTTGGGCATGAGGGTCTTTGGCATAATCATTATGTTTACTCCCCAGCTTTCCTTAATGTTTATATTAGATCACTCCCATAGCAGATCATGAGGGGCCAACAGTGAATAAGTGTTGGACTCTCAAACATTAAGTACTGAGTTAAATTCCTGGCACTTCAAGTACCAGACTGATGATCTGGTTCTCTCTTTACTTCTCTCTCCCTTATGAAATAATAAATAAAGCAAGATTCCCAAAGAGGAATTCTCCATGGAAAATTCATGGACAAAGACATCCAGCAGTTTCTAGTATATTCTAGGTTGCCTCCCACCACCCTGCCTCAAAGGCCTCAGTGGCTTACTGACCATGGTGTAACCCAGTGAGGTATCCCACCAGCATGATCTCTGGGTCCCCATAGGAATGGCAATCAAACATGGAGACTCAGATCGCCAACTGGTCACACAAGCTGTGTACTCTATCCTCTTATCACAGACCAGATGTTTTCTGGAGTCCCTCCCTCTTATATCCTGTGCTTGTTCTCAATCAAGGCTTCTCCTGGTGGGAGGGCCTATGGGGACACCGTAGCCATCAAAGTAAAGATGAAGAGGACTTCTGTGACTGGAATACCTGTCTTGTGAAGCCTTTTCTGTACTCCCTGAATGTTTGTAATTCTTCCATCACTTCTGAGGGGCAATGGAGAATTATTCAACAGTGATGGCAGTGACTGTGAAAACAGAAGTGGGAAAGCCAATCCTAGGGAACCTCAAGGCTTATAAGAGGCAAGGAGTAGAATCTCCACTATTTCTCAGTTGTAGTGAAGTAATGGAGGTATACACTGAGCATCAGTGGTGGGGGGCAGTGCAGGTATCAATGTGCTTACTAATGGCAGAGCTCACTGCTGCTTGGAACACAGCATCATATGAATCTAACCAATAGCTGACAGAAAACAAGAAGACCCAGGGTATAACAAACAACTTCCAAACTTTAGGAAACGCTATAGAATAAATGATCGAATTATGTTAAAAAATGCAAGGAAAAGAAACAACAAAGAGGGAATTTGTAGATTAAAAGATATTTAGAAGGTGGAATAAAATTGATTGCAGTGAGATTTCTTTGAATTCTGAGTTTTAAATATTTGTGACATTTAAGAGACCTATAGAAAACACATTTTTGAGAACAATAAAAATTTGAACACCAACTGGATGTTTAATTATATCAAGGAATTAGTATTAATATCAAGTGTGATAACCATAATGCAATTAAGTTAAAATGAACCTTTTAGAGACATATATTGGAATTTTGAAGGTGAATTGGTATGTTGTCTGGGGACTCAAATCATGTGGATAGGAGTGTGGATGGGACAGTCAGTCATTGGCTGATATTGGGACTGCTGGTGAACATGTGAGGTTCATGCCACTCTGCTGATTTCTGTGTATATTTGTTGTTCTTCTTAATATAAAGGTTTCCCTCACTTTCTAGACTCAATAGGAGAGCCAGATATACTAGTAACAATAGGCAGGAGGCAGGATATTTATATTTTGACTCAGAAGCTATTTTCCTAATAGAATCACTGACTTATATGAGAGTTTACTTCTTTTTTTCTTTTCTTTTTTAAATTTTTATTTTTTCCTTTATTGGGGATTAATGTTTTACCATTGATAGTAAATACAATAGTTTATACACATACAACATTTCTGTTTTCCACACAATACACCCCCCACTAGGTACTCTTGTCATCCGAGAAGAATTTCCCTAGTTGGCATGGTTTCTGATATGAAAGGGGAATGGTGTTCTCTACTTGAGCGTTTCCATGAAGTTCTGGGTGATATGTGATCGGCATAACTAGTAGAAGGAATGGGACAGGAAGCTTAGTGTTTCTTGCTATGAGTCCCCTTTTCTAAGAGAGTTTACTTCTAAAGTACAACTGTGTGATATACATTTATTCTGATGTGAACAAAAGGCTAATAATACCATGTATGGAATTATTATGAATGTTTTTATTTTTTAAATATTTATTTATTTATTCCCTTTTGTTGCCCTTGTTTTAATTATTATTGTTGTTGTTGTTGACGTCATCATTGTTGGATAGGACTGAGAGAAATGGAGAGAGGAGGGGAAGACAGAGAGGAGGAGAGAAAGATAAGACACCTGCAGATGTGCTTCACCACTTGTGAAGCGACTCCCCTGCAGGTGAGGAGCCGGGGCTCAAACCGGGATCCTTATGCTCGTCCTTGTGCTTCGCGCCACCTGTGCTTAACCCGCTACACTATCACCTGACTCCTGAATGTTTTTATTTTTAAAGGTATTTCTTATATTAAAGACATATATTTATTAATGAGAAAGAGAGAAGAGGAAAAGAGGCAGAGAGAAAGAGCTAGAGAGATAGACAGATGGAATCAGAATATCAGTCTGATATATACAGTGCTAGGAACTGAATTAAAGACCTCATGCTTGTGGGTATGTTGTTCTAACTACTGTACCACCTCTCATATTAAGAGTACTCTAGAAAGCCTGTTGGTTAATAAATCAGTATTTCATCCTTACAAAATCATTTTAAGGTAGGGATATCTATCCTATCTAGTCTGTCTACCTATCTATCTATCTATCTATCTATCTATCTATCTATCTATCTATCTATCTATTATTTGTCTTTTCCAGAACTTCACTGCACCAAGATGACTTTTTCAGATGAGACAGAGATAGAGAAGCACAACACTAAAGCTTCCTGCAGTGCAGTGAAGGCCAGGCTTGAGCCTGGGAGTGTGTATGACAAAGTAGGTGCAGTATCTAGGTGAGTCATTTTATTTATTATTTTTAGTGTTTGTTTATATTTAAACAGTTTTATTCTAAGTCAATATATTAATATTATATTTATTATTTTCTTTTTTAACATCTTTAAAAAATATTTTTATTATTAGATAGAGACAAAAATTTAGAAGAGAAGGGGAGATAGAGAGGAAGAGAGACAGAGAGATACCTGTAGCCTGCTTCACCACTTGTGAAGCTTTCCCCCTGCAGGGGGGTACCAGGGGCTTGAACCTGGGTCCTTTTGCAGTGTAGTATATATACACTTAACCAGGTGCACCACCACCTGATCCCTATTTATTATTTTCTTAATTTGTTTTTGTTTATTAGATAGAGATAGAAAAATCAAGAGAGTAGGGAAGGAAGAGGAGAAGAAAGAGAGATACCTGCAACAATGGTCCATTTCTTGTGAAACTTCCCCTTGCAAGGAGGGGCTGGGGGCTTGAACCCTGATTCTTGTGCATTGTAACATGTGGTCTCTACCAGCCTGGTTACATTTCTTATATTAAAGACATATATTTATTAACTAGAAAGAGAGAAAATGAATAGAGGCAGAGAGAGAGAGAGGAATAGAGGCAGAGAGAGAGAGAGGAATATAGATAGATAGATAGATGATAGATAGATAGACAGATAGATAGATAGATAGATAGATAGATAGATAGATAGATAGATGATAGAACCAGAATATCAGTCTGGTATATGCAGTGCTACCACCACCACCACCACCACCACTACTATTACTACTTTGCCACCAGAGTTACTGCTGGGACTTGGTGCTACATGACAAATCTACTGCTCATCTTTCTTTTTTTTTTTCCTGTCTTCCTCCCTTGTTTCTCTTTATCTTTCTCTTCTTTTAATTTCCTATTTGATGAAACATAGAAAAATTGAGAGGGAAAGGGGGAGAGAAAGAAAGAGAAAGAGACACTTGCAGCACTCCTTCAGTACTTGTGAGGCTCCCCCCACCACATTGTGCAGGTGGGGATTGAAAGCTTGAACCCAGGTCCTTGCACACTGCAATGTGTACATTCAACCAGGTGCATCACCACTGACCCCTCTTTCTTTCTCTTTATTTCACAGAGATAGAGAAAAATAGAGAGGGAGGAAGGAAAGAAAAGGAGAGAGAAAGACTGAAGCACTGCATTACTGCTCGTGAAACTCACCCATTCCCATGAAAGATCAGATCTCTAATCCGTATGCAAAGTAATGTGTGCATTCTATCAGGTATGATATCACCACCACCTACCCACCCCCACAGTGAACTACCTTGCCTGTAAGGTAGGAACTATTAGTAAGCTTGTTTTATAGAAGAGGAAATTGAGATTCAAGATGGTTGAATAACTTGGCTAAGGTTCCACTGCCAGTAAGGGGCAAGATCTGTGGTCTGGGCTGAATGTGAAGCACCTTATCATAACCACCAGGCTTTGTTGCCTCATCTGGGAACCAAATCCCAAAGAATCAAGCCAGATGTACAGAAGTAGAATGGTGCCAACACCAAGTCTGTTCCCTTAATGTTTCTACTTTTATGGCCACACTGATTTGCTTTTGACCTTCATACAGAATGTTTAAAGTCACTGTAAAGACATCTAGCCAGGAAGCAGCTGACGATTCCAAATATATGCTGTTTTTAATTGCTGCTACTCTGTTTCATATTTTTAATTGAGTGTTTGAAACTTTGTGTTTGCACCCCAAAGCTATTTTACTGTGAAGCATGCAATTTGATAAATCAGATTTTATAAAACCCAATGATTAAAGTCTCTGATTGCAGAGGGGGGATGGCTAAGAGAACAGAGACTTCAATTTAGGACTTAGGACCAGAATTCATGCAGAATATTCTATGAGCACAGTAACTGCTGTTACTCATTTTATTTGCATCCTGTGGGTTTGAACAGCTGGAAGGTTGGCAGATCTGAGGCATCAGCAGAAACACACCTCATTAACTTTCACATTGGAAATGGTCTGAAGTGGAGGAGAGATACTGTTGGCTCACTGTGTTATCTTAACTTCTGTGTGTTCTACTAGTGCTCGATGGTCATTATGATGGCTTGGTAGAGGGGCATAGGGTCCAGAAAATGCAAGGTAGTAAAATTTTTCAATAATTCTTCTTTACATGAGATCTTATTCTGAAGCCCTGCTAGTTCTGTGACTTCCCTAAGGAATTAATTATGAGTCATTCTTTCATCTCAATTCAGATTTAAAACCCAGGATCAATGCTGAGCATGTAGTAGTAGCACTCAATAATTTCTTCTAGAATACTGGACTTATATTTTCAAAAAGGCAGAAGAGAACCTTATTGTATTTATTTATTTATTTATTGGATAGAGATAGAAATCTTGAGGAAAGGGTGAGATAGAAAGGGACAGAGAAAGAGACACCTATAGCACTGCTTCACTGCTACTGAAACTTCCTCCTCTGTAGATGGAGACCAAAGGCTTAAACCTGGGTCCTTCTGGATTGTACCATGTGTGCTCTACTAGGTAAGCTACCCCTCACCCAGAAGAAAACTCCTGACACTTCAAACCTAGAGCCTCCAAAAATCTAAAAATGGACAAAATAGTCAAATAAGAAACACTGAATGAAGATGTGTATGCCATTGAAGCCTCCTCACTGCTTCCCTAATAGTTTTGCTATTTGAAGAAAAGAGGAGAAAGATGGCTACTCCCATCTTTAAGAGCTTTTCCTCTGGAGTCCAGAATTTTTGGAAAGCCTTTGCATCAATTCTTATTTTTGTAGGAGTTCATATACTGAAATCTTATGGTAGGGGGCAAGGCAGGGGTCCCTAGTACAGTGTATGTGTTACCATGCAAACGGACCCAGATTTAAGCACGGAGGAAGCTTCATGATCTGTGAAGCAATGCTGCAGGTGTCTGTATTACTCTCCTCTCTATCTTCTTTACCCTCTCAATATATCTGACTTTATTAAGCAAATAAACAAATAAATAGAACTTCTACTATAGAGCACAACTTATGTTTTTGTAAAAGCCTCTAGCTTCCTTTTTTATTAAATTGTTATTAATAGTTTGTTGCAAGATTGTAAGATTACAATTTGTAGTTACACAACACACCCACCTCTAAAGATCTCTATCCCCACACTCCCACCTCCCAAGGATAACCACCATCATTCTCAAAGGTCTTATAAACAATATGCATGTTTCTTTTTTGTTTGAATTTCTTTTCTTCTTCTTTTTTTTTTGGCAAGTTCATGTATATCAGATCTTTAGATTCCACATACAATTGAAACCATCTGGTAGTTGTCTTTCATCTCTCTACTTATCTTGCTAAGCATAATCACCTGCAGTTCCATCCATTTTGTCAGTCATCTCATAACAATTCAACATGAGGATACTCTAGAAATGCCCTCTTCCAGTTAGAAGACCCATATACTGTGTTCACACTAAACTATAGGTGAGTCCCTGAGATGTATTGGAGGCCATATTGACAGGAATGGAGATATATCACTTATAGTATAGCCTGGACATCAGTCAAGCCAGTACCTACATTTTGTTCACTATTTCATGGGACATTTGCCAACGGCTGCACTGATTACTCACAACAGGGCTCCTGGCCACAGGTGCCCACAATTAATTTTTGCCAGGTCTCAACTATAAGGAAAATGTGATATGCCAATTCCAGACTGCAACCCGATCTGTCTAAGCTGGCAACTTCTGAGAGTGCTCTACTTTCATACCCCCCTAGAGATGCAGTCAGTCCTGTGGTCACATATGCTGGGGAAGATTCTAGACTAATTTAGAATAAAAGAAGAGGTTTCCAAAGGGGCAGGCAGCTGCACCACCAAGTATCTCTGCGTTATTTATAAGGTCCTTGTCTCAACGGTCCTTGGCAAAGAGAGGTACCAACACATTGATGATGAAGAGGCTTAAAAGCTACCCTAGAGAATAGGAAAGATCAGTCTCATAATTCTTGATAAGACAGCAAGTTATCCAGACTCTAGGGTGGGTTTGGGAGGGGAGGAGGGGAAAATTATGTGGCAGTTTTAAAACAGATCCACAAAGTCTTAAGGCACTGTCTTCCTTAACCTTTATGAAGCATACGTTACTGAGTTTTACCTCCTTTTTGTCTAAGAGAAAGTGATAAAACAGTCATGAGCTAGGTTGCCAGATCCTGAAGAAAGGTGAAGCTTAGAGAAATGTCTCAGCTGCAACACAAAGCTTTGCTTCTGCCCTCTCAAATGGCTGTGAGAACCTTTGGGACTGCTAAAATAAAAATCACAGTGATTCATTTTGGCCTGCCCAGAAACTGCACAGGTGTGATGTTACTTTCTAAAACCAGCCAGATACCTATCTGCTTTCCACCACCACACCATGCTGAATGTGCTGAATGTTTTGGAAAGGAAACAAAGAAGGTTTTTTACTTACTTCATGATGACAATGTAGATAAAGTACATCAGCACAAGGACTAAAGACTCCCACCTGCATACAAACCAAAAACAATTAGTTAAAGAAAGTCACCATAGATAGATGTTCCCTTGGCTACACATAGGGCTACTTAGAGACATAACTGATGTGAACAGCAGATAAACCTGCCAGGCAGGTTACAAGTATGTACTGGCCCACAGACATTCTCTCTGCTACATGCTATGCAGCTATATACTATCTTTAGCTTTCTTCTCTATTTAAAGGGAAAGCAATTAATTCCTCTGTGCTGTTTGTTCACTCAAAAGAATGTCTTGAACATGGCAAGCTTTTTATAATACTTGGGAATATAAACCTATATTTACATATCTTTCTACAGGTTGATCTTTCAGTAAAACTATCAGGATATATTTACAAAGGGCACACTAGAGGAATTGATAGGAAAAAATGAGCACATAGGAGCAACATAAATAGACACACAGAGATTAGGCACACACACACACACACACACACACACACACACGTGGATGGGGTGGGGTGTGGGAGATGAATAAGAGGAGAGAGAACTAGTATGGGGAGGAAAGAGTCCAGCAGGAAAGTTAAGAATGAATAATCAGGAACTCAGTTTAGAGAATGGCAGACAAGGGAAAAATAGAAACAAAAACAAAAACAATGAAACCCACTGAAATGTTCTTTGACCTTTTGATAATTTGAGTACTTCATTTAAAAAAATATTTATTTAATTTACTTATTCCCTTTTGTTGCCCTTGTTGTTTTTATTATTGTAGTTATTATTGTTGTCGTCAGTGTTGGATAGGACAGAGAGCAATGGAGACAGGAGGGGAAGGCAGAGAGGGGGAGAGAAAGATAGACACCTGCAGACCTGCTTCACCACCTGTGAAGCGACTCCCCTGCAGGTGGGGAGCCAGGGCTCGAATTGGGATTTTTGCGTTGGTCCTTGCACTTTGCACAAGGATTTTGTACATGCACTTAACCCACTGTACTACAGCCCAACTTCCTGAGTACTTCATTAAAAAAAAAAACACAAAAAAACCAGTAACAAAAAAAAAAGAGACTTTGATATCTAGGTTCACTTCTTGCTGCATAGTTAATTATTTAATTGCAGGAGTGACAGGCTCTGAGAAAAGGAGGTTTGTCTATGAAGAAACTGCTGGCTCTGTCTTATCCTTCCTATTTTGTTTCAAATTACATGTCTAGAAATGAATCCTAGGGAAGTAGCCAAGTAGAAATGACGCACACACAAACATTTTCTTGCAAGGGTATTAAAATATTAAAATGGTGGTTAAAGTGCAAGATGGCTATAAGAAGGGAGACTAGGTATGTAAGCTGTAAGGATAGAGTTGGAGAGGTAGGGTACCTGCATTGCCATGCATATGACTCAGGTTGTTAAAGTTACAAGTATGTTCATATGATGGGCTCTACAAAGATGTTAAGAATGATGAAATCCTTCTTCACTTCATCTTGGATGGAGCTTGAAGGAATTATATTAAGTGAGATAAGCCAGAAAGAGGGGGAAAAATATAGGATAAGCTCACAGGTAGAATTGAATAAACAGTAAGAGAAAGGAGAAACATAAAATAGAACTTGGAATGGCCTTGGTGTATTCCATCAAAACAAAGGATTCTGGGAAAGGAGGGACCTTGTGGGGAGAGCTTTGTGCTCCTAGTTTATGATGGTGGAAAATGATCTAAGCTGGGGGTGAAAATGTTTTTCAGACACATATCATGGTGAGATAAATTGCACCCATGTGCCAGCAACTGTACTGTAAACTATTAACCCACTAATAAAATGATAAAATAAAAATGTAAAGATAGCTAGAGAAATAGCTCACTGGGCACAGCATATGTCTTGTCATGCACTTGGCCCAAGTTTGGCTCCACAAGGGAGCTCAATGTCATGATCCTGTCTGTCTGTCTGTCTGCCTGGATCTATCTATCTATCTATCTATCTATCTATCTATCTATCTATCATCTATCTATCTATCTATCTATCTGTCTATCTATCTAAAAATGTGGCCTGGGAGCAGTGAAATTGTGAATGCATGGAGCCCTTGCTCTATCAAAATGGAAAAACATACAAATGCATATATGTGATTTATAGAAGGTACTTCTATATAGAAGGTACAGTTGCCATTTTTGAGGACCTGGGTTCAAGTCCCTGTCTCCACCTGCAGGAGGAAGCTTCATGAGCAATGTAGTAGTGTTGCAGTTGTCCTCCTTCTCTCTCTGTCTCTTACTCTCTGTCAAAAACTAGAAGGAAGAAAGGAAGGAAGAGAGAGAGAGAGAGAGAGAGGAAGAGAGAGAGAAGAAGAAGAAGGAAGGATGGATGAATGGAAGGAAGGAAGGAAGAATAAAAGTGTCTACCAGGAATGGTAGAATCATGTAGGCACTGAACCCCAGCTATAGACTCGCTGGCAAAAAATTAAACAAATTTTTAAAAAGGAGAAGGTTCTTGGGACACTATTGAGAGAAGAAATAAAAATGTCCCAATCCCCATTCTGCTATGTTTCTCAATTCTCTCAGCAAACTTCTCAAAAAAGGGTTGCGAACCTCCGTGACAGTACCTCCTAGTCAGTTGTCAACTTTCTCTGGTCTGACTTCTACATGCATTGATCCTGGAATCACCCACCATCAACCTACATTCTCATACTTCCAGGGACAGTTTCCTGTTATGCTGTTCAATTTCTTGCCATCATATGAGAAATGACCACATGCCTTTCCTCATAAAGCATGAACCTTTCCTGACTTCAGAGAGGCTACACTCCTGGCTTCTTTTTGTCCTCCTAATTTCTCCACTTTCACAGTCCAGCCCCTAAATCTCACAATGTTCTCCTCTCTTCACCTACACTCTCCCTGGGTGATGTCCTGAGTTGCCATCAGGATGTCAGTAACAAAGTTCCCATCTACCCCACACTTTTTTCAGCTTCTTCAGATCCACACAGCCAGTCAGTGTAACCCCCACTCCCTCGCTGTATGGCACAGAAATACCCATCATAATAGAATTCTCAATTCCTACTCCATAGCTCTCTCCCCTCCCTGCACCCACCCAGCTTTGCCCTTTTAAGTAAACTATTGGGCTATCTGGAAATTCATGATGTGTTTTTCTATAATTTTCTGTGCAAAAAAGTGCATCATGACTTTTCTAACAACCCAATTCAATACCCCCTGCCAAGTTCAGTCTCAGCTCTGAAAAGTCAATGTGGAGCCCTACTTTCCCTTCTCTCTCACATTCATCAAGGGCTCTAAAACCCCCAACATTTCCCAAAGTGCTGGTTTCTGTACTCCTCCCCTCCATTTCTCTTCCCTTTCTTCCCCTCCCTTCCCCTTCCCTCCCCTTTTCTTCCCCCCTTCTTTTATTAGGGCAGAAAGAAATTGAGAGAGAAGAGGAGAGAGAGAGAGAGAGAGAGAGAGAGAGAGAGAGAGAGAGAGAGACCTGCAACACTGCTTCACCACTTGTGATGATCTGTCCACAGCCTTGCAGGAGGGGACCAGGGACTTGAACCTACTACTCTCAAGTCCTGAAAATCACAGCACTATCCTAAGACACACAGAGAGGTCACTCCAGCAAATAGTTAGCATTAATTTTGCTGAAAGTAAAGAGTGAACTCTCTAATGTCTTTTCCTAGTTCATTTGTAGCTTTAGACAATGCCATGCAAGTCATCAGCTGACAGTGCCATATCTACTATTCTTGGGAGAACCTTTCTGGTTGTTGTCTCCAAGTCTCCATCTTGACTCCACCTTCTGTGTCTACTATTCTTCTGATACTATTTCATAATACATTCCAGCAGATCAGATATTTGGAAAATTTTAGCAAGAATGAAGAAAACATAATACACCTGATTTCTATTTTCTTTTCAAATATATTTGATTTGCTTAGAACTCATCTCAAAAATGGAGATTTAGATAGTGGCCCAAATGCAAATGTCTTCCTATGTTGAATTTGGCTGAATTTTTTTATGTTGAGAAAACAAGCTTAAAAAAAGAAATAAAGAAAGAAAAGAAGAAAGATAACCAGATTGTCTCTTGCACAAGATGGCTATGGGGAAGGAGAGGTGTTGGGGGCCCACACAGAACCTTGGCGGGAGTATGTGGCAACACAAACACCTGATGTGTAAGTATAAAAATACACCTGAAATGTAAAAGTGATGTTAAATTACTAATTAAAAATTAGAAAAACAAAATAAGATAATGGGTAATAGCCTAATGGGTATGCAAAAAATCTTTCATACCTGAGGCTCTGAGGCCCCAGGTTCAGACCCTGGCAACAACATAAGCCAGATCTGAGCAGTGCTCTGGTAAAAACAAAAATAAGTAAAAGGTTACCAATCTTTTGGAACACTAGTATCTCCTTGAATGTTGGGCAGAGCTTTAATAAATTAAAATTAATTGAAAAGCTTAGATAGTGATTCCTAATCTAGACGTGGAATTTGGTTTATGGAGACTTGCTGTGGACACAGTTTGAAAAGACCATCACCCAGCAAACTGCTGGCGACAGAAAGGTACAATTTAATCATGATATCTAACCTGGGAGGTAAGGATAGTTAGATACTATGATCCCAAATGGAAGCCCATCACCCCAGTTCAAGGAAAAAGATCATTGCTGGATGAAAGTTAATTCAGAGAATTCCTGAGAAATGTTAGTTGTTCCTGCTATGGAATTTTCTTTCGTTCCCAAATGCTTACTCTGATTTTCTAGATATTTAATTTTGCAACATAACCAGGGAAAGAGAAGAACTTACCAGGAAACTTTCTCGTCGTAAATGAACTGTGGAAAAAAAAAAAAAGAAAAAAGATCGCATATTAGACACACGTGCATGAGCAAATGTGCACAGATGAGGATTCCACACTGCCCACTCATCCATTTGTGTGTGGTGGAAATGGGAACTTGGGCTGGTTTGGACCACAAAGCACCTACAGGTAAACTCCTGTGTGTGAAGGTTTAGCGTTTTTCTGGTGTTAAAGTGGAAGGTGGTGGTATCGCAGACTAGTCAGAGGGACATGCTGGGCTGGGGAGAAGCATCAGGTCACCCCACCTCCTGTAGTAGAAAATTCTGTGCAAGAGTAAGATGATAGAAGCACAACTGAGAAGTTTTACAGAGCAAGATCCAGTGCTGAATTCTATATCTGGACGAGGATGAAGAAGCTTGGAAGAGGCTTGCAAATGTTACTTGCGGGTCATCTGTATGGTACCTGTATGTCTCTTTACTCTGCACAGAAGCATGTGGACTTCTATGGACTCAATATTTTTCTTTCGGTTGAATTATTTTTTTTTTCATTTTCTTACACGAATTATTCTCAAAGGGAACTTTATATCATAGCCAGAAATGGAGAGTCAGTAACACTTGTTACCATGTGTAAAGAGGTGGGGAAGGAAGTAAATAGAGTACTAACAGTGATGGAGAGAGTACTGCCTGGACACTGTTGGTCTCACACTTCCTAGGCCACAGCCCTACTCTATTGTTGGAGAAAGAAATGAACAAAGGTCAGAAACAGTGAAAGATACACAAGTGTCAATCACCCCCCATCCCCTTCATTAGGGTCCAGAGAAAATGCAGAAAGGAGATGGCCTGGTGGTGGTGCACCTGGTTGAGTGCACATATAACAGTGGCAAGGACCTAGGTTGAAGTCCCCAGTCCCCATCTGCAGGGGGAAAGCTTTATGAATGGTGAGGCAGTATTTCAGGTGTCTCTCTTTCTCTCTCTCCCTCTCTGTCTGTTCCCTTCCTCTCGATTTCTGGCTATCTCTAGCCAATAAATAAATAAAGATAATAATAATAGAAAATGCAGAAAGGATAAACTGCTAGAGTGAATTCATCTAAGCCTGCATTCAAATATCATATAAGGCCATTCTTCACTTTAAGGACAAAAGCAGGTGTAATTCTGGTCCTTTTATTTATTTATTTTTATTTATTTTGTTATTTATTTATTAGATGGAGAAAGAAATTGAGAGGGGTGGGGGAGACACAGAAGTAGAGACAGAGAGACACCTGCAGCACTGCTTCACCACTTGTGAGGCTCTCCCCCCTGCAGGTGGGGGCCAGGGGCTTGAATCTGGGTCCTTGCACATTGTAATGTGAGCACTTAATCAGGTGCACCATTGCCTGGGCCCCTGGTCCTTTGATTTACACAAGGTAATGGAAATGCAGAGAATATAATGTCTTCTTGGAGCTGATTAACTTGTTGCAGAGTGGGTATGAGAACTCAGGTTCGACCTGGCTCTTAAATGGATGTTCTTTATATAACACACCATTCTGCCCAGATGGCACGCTGTTGAAAGTAGATGGGTGTACCTATATTTCAAAACTGAGGGGTGCCAAGAGAGCAGCATTCTGTCTTTTCACACAGGATGCTGCTGCTCTGAGTATGTTCGTCACTGAAGTTTTTCTTCTAGGATAGTAGCACCTGTGGAGGAGACTTGGGTGGGTGGGTGAGGGCATTTAGCAGCATGATCTGGGTGTAAAGTGTCATTGCTACCATGGTAGCCTCTGCTAACAAAGTGCACGTCACTTTAGCCGCCAGGGTTATGATAAGGTTTAGTTGTAAGAGATGCAGAGACCTTGGATAAATGCATGGTGCTTGAAAAGACCACTGGGCCATGATGTTAAAGGTCCAAATATAAAGAGGAGGAGAGAAAAGCCACACTTATTAGTAATTCATTATCCTTTCTCCTAAGATACATTGACTCCATCAGTTTTTAGATTCAACAGACTGACATTTGGATGCAAATGTCAAGACCAGAATGAGAGGGGAATGAAAAAAAGAAAGGAAACACTGTATGGTGTGGAATGCACTCCCTGCTTCTGTAGGAGCACTAGATTTAAATTTAGAACAAATTATTTAAGTTGGAAAACATTTTCTATTAGTTGAAGTTAATTCAATATCAGTCCTGGAAAGTGGGTTGGAACAATCAATTCATAGACACTTAAAAGAGCAGGAGATGCTAGTAAAGAGTTTATTAGAGCGCCAATTTAATTGCCATATACCAGGAATGGCAGGCTCTACTCTGACTAGTATGAAAGCATCTTGTAGGAAGCCTGTATTCTATGCAATCTAGTGATATGGGGGCACAGATCACTGCTAGTCTACATCATTCCACAATCATAGTGATGACTATTGATGTTTCCATTATTATTCCAACAATCATCTCAATGGGAATAAATTAGAAGGAGCTTCATTGTACAAGGGACCCCAAACTGAGAACAGAATTTGCAGAGAGCATGATACAGTTGTAGAAATAATGGGGGCAATCTTGGATGAGCATGGAGAAGACACACAAAGATAGAGATTCATGAATCTGAATTCAAGACAATGGGTATATCCTAGGTGGAGGGAGGAATGTTGGGGAGGGGCTCTGGTTCAGGGAGGTAGATAAAGCAAGAATTACAGATCAATTCAATACAGTGACACATGGTAGAGATCTGGACACCTCCCCCAGCCCAAAATAATGCATCAATGCCCATCATTCAAAGCCAGGAGTCCTCATCTTCCCTGTGGCTAATAAGCATGAATTTGCCCTGCAGTCTGAATGAGCTGGGTGGAAATACGGGAGAACTCAGAAGATAAGAGCATTCGAACAAACGGATGAAAAGAGTCTAGAAATCAGGTGTTAAAAACATCTAAGTGGAAGTAAGGTCATTTCTGGTGAGAAAGGAGAATAGTAAGGTCGAAACTGCCTCTAGCCTCTGGTGATACTGGGAGGAGTCCTTCAGTGGAGGACCATCCATTCTGAAGACTGAAAATCAGAGAATGGGCTCCTCTTTGGTGAGAGTACATTTCTGGACCTTTCTGATGGAATGTTGGAATTTCTTTGTCTAAAAACCACTTTTTTGTCACTTCAGTCTTGTACATGTGGAATATCTGTGCTCCAAGCTGACTTTTTCAGTGATAGAGAGACAGATAGACAGGGCGATGATGAGAACACCACACCACTGAAATTTCCCCCAATGCAGTGAGCCAGGGACTCAAACCTGATTCGCAGCACATGACAAGGGGTCCAATCAGATAAGCCACTGTAGTCCCTGGAATCTCTTAAAATGACATGAACAGGTGATTCTGATGGGATAAAACTGATGGCTGGGGTGGGGTGCGTAGCGTGTGTATGCGATTTGTTATTATTCTTTATAGGTTTTACTTTTATTTATTTTCCCAAGACAAGTGTTGCACATCCCTTTCTATTTTCACATTCTGCATGTGTAAATGAGGAAAAAAACAGCTTCCCCTATCCTCTTACTGCAGTATTACAGAGGAAAAGCAAACTTGACACCATTTATATATCACCTCTGAAACAAGGACTGCACCCCCCAGTTTCTCATGGTCACCACTAGGTGGGGCTCACATCCCAGCCCTCTGTCCATATTCCTTCTGCCAAGGCCAAGGAGATAAAGAAGTCGGTCCATTTTTACAACTCCATTAAATCTCTGGAAGAAGGAAAAGCACCCCCAAGCCAATCTCTGAAGGAGGCTCTAGTCAACACACTATGATCCTAGGACAAGCTGATGTTCTGCCTGGTGTTCTGAGTTGAGGGCAGAGAGTGTGGATATGCTTTTCGTACGGCAGGACCTTGTTGCTGTGGCTTTCAGAATGTCATCTTTTCTTTTCCCAGTGAGTTTTTGAAATCATGCTTTGGGAAAGCAGTTCTTTACCTTGAATTTTTCTGGATGTGACTGGGGCCAGACTTTGATCATCCCAATGGGTTGGAGTAGCTTGACTAGTTGTTTGGGGTGACCTCTGAGATCTCTCTGACCTGTATGTGTCTTGTCTAGCTACCCTGGGTTTCACTGTTAACCTCCCATGCACTCTGTAACTGCACCACATGTGAGTATGAGAACGAGAATTCAGCAAGACACTCACTTCCTCTTAGTTTCAGAGAAATGGTGAGGTACCATGGAAACAGTTTTCAGCACTAGTGTCCCAAGTCAGACAGACTTCATCAAACAGGTGGGTCCCTGGAAGACAGAACATCCCTGGGAAAGGCTCAGGGTGTGCCCTCAAGATGGAAGGGCAGGCAGAGGTGAGAGGACTTTCTAAGGAGTGTGGCCAGAAGCCAGAGGGTGAGGATGAGGCTCTCCTCTCTTAGTGGCAGGCAGGAGCCAACCACACACTGTGCTGGCCATTGTGGATTCTAACCATGGAACTGGACATTCACATTGCTAAAGACTGCACAGCTTCTTCTATAATCACTGGCATCATTAGTATTTTAAGCAGCAAAAATAATCAAAGAGAGAAAAGCAACACCATCATTTTCTTTCATGTGTGGAAACCTTGAAAATCCTTCTTCCCTTGTGGGAAACAGAAACTGCACCCCAGTCCAACCTTACTCACTATGGATTTCTCTTTTCATAGCATGGATATTCCCCCCCTCGTGTCCCTATAGGAGACCTGTCTAGAGGGAGTCCTGAACTCTAGGGGGCAGGGGGGTACAGATGGTTGTGCTGAGATCACAGTGTTCCAGCTGAGGAGAGGAATCAGATGGAAGGTACTGGAAAGTTGCTCCTATGCACCAGTGTAGTTTACACTTTCAGGCTCTACAGAAATCCCAGGATTAGGAACACCAGCAGCCTGAGTTGATAGTGCTGGATGTTCCAGTTCTCTAGTAAAGAACATCTACAGGCAAGACCTGAGCAGAGATGACCACATTATGTCAGTCTGTTGTGGCAGGCCACAGAGCAGAAAAAGGACATGAGGATGGATTTGGGATTCATCTTGCCTGCTGAACCAAGAGAACCATGTGTGCTGAACAGTTCAAGAGCAACACAGATTACAAGTGCAATTTCCAAAAATTATTTTTCCAGAGAAGTTTCTCTCCGATCCCTCCAGTCCACTGGTCTATACCTCCCTGTTCCAGGAGCAAATGAAAAGATGATCCAATTTCCTTATGTACCCCAATGACACTGAAAACAGGCACCTTCTCTAAGGGCTGTAATTAAAAAGCATGCAACTCTTTGTCTGACTGTGCTGACTTACTGAAGAAACTTAAAGCTCTGTCACTCATTCCCTGTGAGAGTTCTTCTAGCTACCAGAGTTTTCCCCATTTTGCCAATGGAATCAAGATGTTCTCAAGGAGGCATATAAGAACCTAAAAGCACCACCACCACCACTAAACTTGGAAAGAAGAGTCTCATTATTGATGAGGGTGAGGAGTGGGACTAAGAAGGGGGTGGTGAGCCTGAGGGGCAGGGCTGTGGCAGTCAGTGGAGAGTTGAGGGCAGTTATAAACATGTCTCTAAGCTGTAGTTTCTTTTAGGCTGAGACAGGAAGATTTCTGAATTATTAAAGATGAGATGTCTTGATGAATGAATTCCAGGAGAAGGAAGATATTCCTTTCAGTCTAGATATGTGAGTGTAAAGTTAACATAACAGTCATGCCTCTCAAGCTACAGCTGACTGGTGGGTGAGTGAAAATCAGGATGATTTCAAAAAGTAATAGAAGGTAGGTTTTATTGGGGGGGGGATCTGAATTCTTCACTTCTTTGTTGGAGTGGGGTTAGTTAGCTGTGTCATTATAGATGCCTACTCTGGTGAACCTGAGGCTTTCTAGCTTCAGGAAATACCTGAACTTCTGGAACCTTCTGTTCTGCCATATATAAAATGGGACTCATAACAGCTAGCACTCATGGTTTTCAGTACTGAACTAGAGAACTTTACTGATAGATCCAGCATGTTGTATGGTTCTAACTTGAGTATGAGTCTATATTTATTAAAAATTGTGGATGCCTGTGAGAATGCAGGTGTATTTTCCATGCAAGGACTTGTTTTCTAAAATTGGACAATTCAGTATTGCAGGCACTAGCTACATGGAGCTACATATGATTAAATTAATGAAGATTCCCTTCCTTGGGCTCATCTTCTGCATTTCAAGAGCTCAACAGTTACATACTGCTAGTGGCTACCATAATGGACAGTACAAGTTGAAGGTCAACTGCCAAAGTTCTGCTAGATAGCACTGCCAAGACCAGTTCCAGTGGTTGTGTGAGTCATGTTCTCTCCTTTTGTCCCATGGGACCCCCTTCACAGAGGGCACTGCAATGAACCCCTCCCCCCCCAAAGAGAGAAAAATGTCACCTACATTGACCCTTCCTGCCATGCTGTCTCTTGGGTTGCCCTGATGGCCCCACCACTTGTGTCACTGGCTCACCTGGCCCTTCTCCAGAGAGGCACCACAGGTCTGAATCTGCCAGTGAACCCACATTCTCCAGCACCTGTCCTGGAGGCTAATTCCTGCCCCCCCCCCCCTCCGGAGATTTCCCTCCTCCATCAGTCCTCCATCTCAGAACAGAGATTAAGGGTAAAAATAAAGCATTCCTTTTAGGGCAGCTGTTAGACTGAGGATGTAATGAATCATTTGCATTTATGTAAATTACACAATTATGTAAATTACAGTAACATTTCAATAAAAGAAACTGGCAGGCCTGCTGAATGGAATATGAAGAAAGTAGTACTGGAGACTGGAGCTGTCCATGGTGGGATACGAGCAGCTGGAGGGGCTGTAACAATTTCTAGACTAGCTCGTTACAAAGGCAGGCTCCAAAGAACCCGAACCTCCCAGGATTTAAAAGTTGACATTTTTCTTGTGACCTAGAAGGTGGCACAGTGTTGAGCATGAAAACATGAGGTTCTGAGTTTGATTCTATACATCTCATGTGCCAGCATGGTGCTCTGGTTCTTTCTTTCTCTCTTATTAATAAATCAATAAATATTTAAACAAAGGTGATACCTCTTCTGTAGAGAGAGACCAAAGTTATGAGGTGGGTCTCCTAGGCCAATGCCTGATGCTTCACTGGGGAGAATGTCACCTGGGCTAAAGGTGGTGCTTAATGGACTGATGGGAGGGTGCCCCAGAAACCAATATATATAGAGAGATAGCATAATAGTTATACAAACAGACTTTTATGTCTGAGGCACCAGTGATCCCAGATTCAATCTCCAGCCCCACCAAAAGCTGGAATTGATCAGTGCTCTAGTTTCAATATATATATACTCCCTTTTTCAGTTTTTTAAATTGCCACTAGGGTTATCACTGGGGCTTGATGCAGGCACTATGAATCTACTGCTCCTGGTGGCCATTTTTTAATTTTTTTAATTCATCTTTCTATTTTATTTTATAGGACATAGATAAAGTGACAGGCGAAAAGGGAGACAGTGAAGGAGAGAGGTGGTCTGGGATGTAGCACAGTGTATCCACTGGACTCTCAAGCATGAGAAGGAGATAGAGACACCTGCAGAACTGCTTCACTGCAGTGAAGTATCCCCCCTGCAGGTGAGGAGACAGAGCTCAAATCTCCATCTTTGCACACTGCTTAGGTCCCAAATTTATTTTATAGTGAGAGAGAGAGAGAGTGACTGAGAGATAGAGGTAGAGAGAGAACCAGAATATCATTCTTCCTCATGCTTGAAAACCCAATGTTTTATCCATTGCACCACCTTTAAGGAAGTCACACTCTATGTTTCTTAAAAATTTGCAGTGAGTACCTCCCTAACACTTCCTCTCCACTATTCCAAGCTTGGGACCCATGATTGCTCAACAAATTGTTTGGCTTCATATGTTAACTCTCTTTTCAATCACCAGGTTCCAGATGCCATCAGGATGCTGGCTAGGCTTCCCTGGATTGAAGACCCCACCAATGTGTCCTGGAGCGCAGCTTCCCCAGAGACACAACTTACTAGGGAAAGAGAGAGGCAGACTGGGGGTATGGACCGACCAGTCAACGCCCATGTTCAGCGGGGAAGCAATTACAGAAGCCAGACCTTCTACCTTCTGCAACCCTCAACGACCCTGGGTCCATGCTCCCAGAGGGCTAGAGAATGGGAAAGCTACCATGGGAGGGGGTGGGTTATGGGGATTGGGCGGTGGGAATTGTGTGGAGTTGTATCCCTCCTACCTTATGTTTTTGTTCACTAATCCTTTCTTAAATAAAAAAATTTAAAAAAAAAAAGTAGAACTGTCTTTGACAATAAAGAGTTCCAGGGGCCAGGCAGGTGGTGCCACGCCTGGTTAAGTGCACATATTACAGTGTGCAAGGACCCAGGTTCAAGTCCCTAGTTTCCAGGGGCGAAAGCTCCAGGAGTAGTGAAGTAAAGCTGCTCTGCTGTCTCCCTTTCTATCTTCCCTTTCAATTTCTCACTATCCAATAATGAAAATTAAAAAAAAAAGCTCTTGCCTTCTCCATTAACAACCACCACAAACTAGAAAACAGCACAGAGCAAAGGTTAGGCAAAACCCAAATACCATAGTGGAGTTAATTCAGAAACAAACTGCTGGTTTTACCAGTGTCTGTGCTCCTCCCCACCCTCCTATGTATTTTGCTTTTCTACCCATGCAGGTTTATTAGCGTTTAAGTCCATTAAAGCTGGTTCAGAATCCAGGTAATAATGACTCTATTAGCATTCCTCTCCCCAGAGGCAGTGAGCATTCCTGGAAATGGCCGGCCTGTTATTTGAATTCCAAGGTCCTAGGGAGTGTCCCCAGGGTAAACTGTGTGATCTGAAAGACCTCTCATCCAGGATTCATACAGAAGTGGGGGGGGGGGGTCTGGACCCACTTAGTTGGGACTTGCCCTCTGGGTTAATGAGTTCTTTATTGCTTTACCTCCAAGGAGGAGGGCAGGGAGGGGGGCTAACAAACACCCTAAACTCTAAAAGTCAAAGTGAATTATTTAAGAATGTTGGTCATTGTGACTAGGGGGAAGAACTTTTCATTGTAGAAATTTTAAGTGCCTATTGTTTAGTCCTACGGAGAGGATTAATATTTTACCAGGAAGCCTACAACAAGAGTGACTTTGTTACTTTGAAAACAGGGTAAATATAGCTAGAAAAGCGAGTATAAGCACCATGCTGGGACCAGTGTATGGAGTAGATTTGGGGACACTGATGAAAATGCATTTCCTAAGTGTGGAACTTCTGGGTACAAAGACTGTTTATACTCCTCAGGCCAGTTGAAACCTCATGTGAAAATGACCCACAGGACAAAGTGCAGTGAGAAGCCCCCATATATTTCCTTTGTGAACCTCAAAATTCTTACTAGAATTAACCATAGTACAACAGAATATATGCATGTCCTGAAAACCTGGTATTCCCCTTCTGAAGCTGAGCTTCCCCCTGGGCTCAATGTCTGGGTTCTACCCTAAAGCCTCCTGAAATAAAGGCTCTGGGTATCATGCTTTAAGTAAACACTAGGGCATTTCTAGTGGACACCCATGTTGGAAAACCACCAGTAAAAGTAAAAAATGCCAAGACCAAATTAGAGTTTTGCTCCCCCGCCCCATGGTTAGCTCTGGAGTTCAGTGGCTGCATGACTCCACTGCTACCAGGAGCCATATTTTTCTTTTCTTTCTTCAATATAAAAGATGAAAGACAGAGAGAGAAGGAGAGACAGCACAACACTGCTCAGTTTCCTCCCTATAGATGCTCCCATGTGGTTGTTAGGATTTGTACCATAAGATCTTCATGGGAACATGTGTTGTCTATCAGGTAAGTAATCAGCTGCTTCTTCCCCCCTCAAATTTCATCTTTTCCACTGATTCTGATCAGAAAAGAAATCCAGTTTTTCTGAAAATCATGAAGGTTCATCCCTGCACCCCAGACAATAAAACCTTCAGGTTTGAGTTTTTGCTATTGCTGTCTTACAAGGGAAACAGCTGTCAGCTGCGTGCATGTCCAGCTGGCTCAGCTCTGTGGTGTGTTCCCTGCACACGAAGGGGGCAGATGATGGCTCTGCAGAGACCTTGCTCTGGTGAGTGTCCCCTGTCGCCTGAAGAAGTAACATTGCTTCACTGTTTCACACATCAGTAACAATGATTACATTTACTTTGGCCATGTGTGGATAAGACTGATAGAAGACACAGCCTGGGAGGTGTCTATATTGAAAATTGAGTTGGAAAGGAGAAGCCAGTATCAGCCAGATTGCTTTTGGGATGGACACTTCCAGGTTCATGCTCCCAAGAGACCTTGGCCTGTATTCATCTCAATTTTATTTTTATTTTATTTTTTTATTTAAGAAAGGATAAATTAAGAAAACCATAGGGTAGGAGGGGTACAACTCCACACAATTCCCACCACGATTGCCACCTCAACATGCTACACCTCAGACTGTGTCCAGAGACTTCACGTGTGGAATGACAACCCTTCAGCTTCATTACTTGGGTGAGACCTTTCCTTTCATTGTATTCTCTAATTCCATCCCAGGTGGTTCACTTTCTAACAAAGTCCCAAAACCTAGATATACACTAGTTTCGGTGAGAGAGAGAGCATATGTTCACACATATCCATAAACTACTGCAAAATATATACCTGAAAGGAGAAGTACACTAGAGTTTGCAGTGAGTACCCCCCCAACACTTCCTCTCCACTATTCCAAGCTTTGGGTCCATGATTGCTCAGCAGTTTGTTTGGCTTTGTATGTTGACTCTCTTTTCAGTCACCAGGTTCCAGATGCCATCAGGATGCTGGCCAGACTTCCCTGGACTGAAGACCCCACCAATGTATCCTGGAGCTCCACGTCCCCAGAGACCCACCCTACTAGGGAAAGAGAGAGGCAGACTGGGAGTATGGACCGACCAGTCATCTCAGTTTTTTTTCTCTCTTTTAGATTCATTTTTTCTAAATCATTTTTATTTTTTATTGGATAGAAACAGAGAGAAAATGAGAGGGGGAGAAGAAGGTAGATAAGGAAACAGAGAGACACCTACAGACCTGCTTCACATTTGTGAAGCTTTCCCCTTAAAGGTGGGGACTGGGGACTTGAACCTGGGTCCTTGTACACTATAATATGTGCACTTAACCAGGTGGGCCAGAGCTTGGCCTCTAGTTCTGTCTCTTCATGATAGTGGCTATCTTTTTTATTTTTTTCCTTCTGGAACTTAATGAAGTAGAGAGTTGTATCTATTTGTACTACTCTTTAACCACAGCTTTTAAAAAAAGTAATTAAAAAAAATCCTAGAAGGCCCTCAAGGTAGAAGGGCAGCATGTACCTCTCAGCTTAGTACATTGCAGGGGTAGTACATGCAGGACAAAGTTTGATACAGAGTTTGAAAGCCTGTGCTGAAAGGAACAGAAGATTTCTACTGAGGTGGTCAGACCTTTCCCACAGGTAATAACTGGGATCAGGAACATCATTACTGACTGCTCTCCTGAATTCTACCAACCAGGCATTCAACAGATAAGTGTTTTTTTTTTTGTATGAATATGATGTATTTCAATCTTTGTGCTCCCTGGGGACAAGTCTTAACTATTATTATTATTAATTTTAAATTTTTTATATTTATTTATTTGTTGGATAGAGACAGTCAGGAATTGAGGGGGAAGAGGGTGATATAGAGGGAGAGAGACAGAGACACCTGCAGCACTACTTCACCATTTGTGAAGCTTTCCCCCTGCAGGTGAGGATCAGGGGCTCAAACCTGGGTCCTTGTGCACTGTAACATGCGCACTCAACCAGGTGCACCACCACTTGGTCCCCCTTTATTTATTTATTTATTTATTTATTTATTTATTTATTTATTTACTGAAATCAGGTTTATTACTGGGGCTCAGTGCCAGCACTATGAATCCACAATACCTGGTGGCCATCATGTCCATTTTTCTTTTCTTTCTTTTTTCTATTTTTATTTGACAGGCCAGAGAGAAAATGAGAAGGGGAGATAGAGAGGGAGAAATACAGAGAGACACCTGCAGACCTGCTTCACCACTTGTGAAACATCCTCCCTGCAAGTGGGAAGCTGGGGCTTGAACCGGGATCCTTGCTTAGCCAAGTGTGCCACTGCCCAGCCCCCATCATTATTGCTTTTACCACTAAGGTTATTCCTGTGGCTCAGTGCCTCCATGATTTTACTGCTTTTGGTGGCCTTTTTCTTTATATTTTAATGGAGCATAAGAAAGAGAATGAGGCGTGGAGGGAGAGGAAGATGGCGGCCTGAGAAGTTGCTGACAGCGAGCGCTCTGACCGCATTGTCGGCAACGGTAGGATTTTCTGCCTTTAGCAGGCCAGTTAATAAAGGGTGACACCAAAAAGTGAGTGCAGTTTAATTTGGGTTAAGAATTAGAGTAAAGGTGACACGGACTAGCGGGGCTCCAGAATTCCCAGGGCGCTGGGCAAGGAGAGTGCGCCGGGCATTGTCCTCCGCCCGCCCAGGAAGGCGGCTCCTCCACCGGTTGCAGAGCCAGGCGGGCAGAGGACCCGGAGTGAGCACTTTAGCTCGGGGGCTTCCTCTTGGGAGAATCCAGGGTCCACCGCGACCCTGAGAGCAGATCCAAAGACTTCTTGAGTATAGCTCTCATTGGATCAAAGGATTTGGAGCTAGTTTTCATTTTTGAGAAATCCTTTAAAAAACTCTGGAGGAGGGGGTTTCCCGGAAGATGGTGCACGGAGAAGCTGCTAGCCTTTGAGCTCCGGACACATCTCCTGTAAACAATAGGATTGTCTGCCTTTAGCAGGCCAGCCAATAAGGGGCCATAGCGATCATACCAAGGAGGTGTCTATAACTTAATTTGGGTTAAGAATTAGAATAGGGGAAAAAAATTCTTTTTTCTTCCTTTTAATTTTCAAGCATACATCCTTCCCGCCGCCCCTCCCCCCCCCCCATAAGCAGTGCCTGGGACCAGCTACTAGCAGGATACCCCATACCACCAAACAGGTTTTTTTTTTTTTAAACTCACTGATACACATTTGGGAAGTTCCTCGCACTGCTCTTTAATTACAACCCTTCTTCTTATCTTCTCCCTTTTCTCTCTCTTATCTCTCTCTATCTCTTTTTTTTATTTTTTATTATTTTTTTTTATCTTGTCATACACTTCTTTCTTCTTTGCCTTTCTGAATTTGTGAATTACTTTGGGGAAGAAATCTGACCCAGAGTGGACTCTCTATGTGTGTATCTCTGCTCTAGTTCCCTTTACACTCTTGTTACCCCTAGAATATACACTGGATAGTAGATTTGCATAACTATATATTCTTGCTATCCTCTCTTTCTTTTCTCTTTCTTCACTGGGATTTGGTTACTATTTTTTCACGGACTGGAGAAATTGTTTGGCTAACTGGTAACGATTAAACTCCTTCAATACTTACTTCAGTTGCTACTGTAATTCCAGAGGTTGGTGAGTGCAATTGTCATAAAGGTATTTAGTACAGTGTTACTTGTGCTCAAAACACAACAACTGAGGAACAACAGAGCATTAAAAAAAAAAAAGAGAGAAACACATAAATAAAAAAAAATGGGTAGATTAAAAACAAATAAAACTGCTACCCCAATGAATGAAGACAAGAGCCCAGAAGAAACCACAAATCAGTCAGAAGTAACCATAGATAAGAAAAGTATGCAAGCAATAATAAACTTATTAATCACAGAAATGAAAACAACATTGGAAGAAAGGAATGGGAAACATTCCTTTATTAGGGAAACAACAGTTGAGACCCCCAAGGAAAATACTGATTATCTTGAGACAATTAGAGAACTGAAAGCTGAAATAGCTGTAATGAAGAAAGAAGCTGAGGCAAGGGAAAGCAGACTAACAGAAGCAGAAAACAGAATTAGTCAGACAGAGGATGAGTTAGAGAAAACTAAGAAAGAGGTGAAAGAGCTTAAAAAGAGATTGAGAGACACTGAAAACAACAACAGAGACATATGGGATGATCTCAAAAGAAGTAACATTTGTATAATTGGCCTGCCAGAGGAAGAAAGAGAGGAAGGGGAAGCAAACATTCTAGAGGAAATAATACAAGAAAATTTCCCAGACCTGAATAACAGAAAGGATATCAAGGTGCAAGAGGCTCAGAGAGTACCAAACAGAATCAACCCAGACCTGAAAACACCAAGACACATCATAGTCACAATGAGAAGAAGTAAGGATAAAGAAAGGATCCTAAAGGCTGCAAGAGAGAAACAAAAAGTCACATACAGGGGAAAACCCATAAGACTTTCTGCAGATTTCTCAACTCAAACTCTAAAAGCCAGGAGGGAGTGGCAAGATATCTATCGAGCCCTGAATGAAAAAGGGTTTCAACCAAGGATAATATATCCTGCTAGACTTTCATTCAAGCTAGATGGAGGGATCAAAACCTTCTTAGACAAACAACAGTTAAAGGAGGCAACTATCACCAAGCCGGCCCTGAAAGAGGTACTAAAAGACCTCTTATAAACAAGAACATCACTATAATACTTGTAATATATCAGAGTAAACAAATCGTTTTTTAGAACAATGGCACTACAATACATTAAATCCATAATATCAATAAATGTCAATGGCTTAAACTCACCCATCAAAAGGCACAGGGTGGGGGGATGGATCAGAAAACATAACCCAACCATATGCTGCTTGCAAGAATCCCATCTATCACAACAAGATAAACACAGACTTAAAGTGATAGGATGGAAAACTAATATACAGGCTAACGGCAAAAAAGGGCAGGAACAGCCATTCTCATCTCAGACACGATAGATTTTAAATTAAATAAAGTAATAAAAGATAGGCAAGGACATTACATAATGATTAGAGGATCAATCAGCCAAGAAGACTTAACAATTATTAACATCTATGCACCCAACGAGGGACCATCTAAATACATTAAGCACCTACTGAAAGAATTTCAAAAATACATCAATAGTAATACAATAATAGTGGGAGACTTCAATACCCCACTCTCACACTTAGACAGATCAACAAAGCAGAGAACCAATAAAGATACAAGAGAATTGAATGAAGAGATTGACAGACTAGACCTCTTGGACATTTTCAGACTCCTCAACCCCAAAAAACTGGAATACACCTTCTTTTCAAATCCACACAACACATACTCAAGGATAGACCACATGTTAGGCCACAAAGACAGCATCAATAAATTCAAGAGCATTGAAATCATCCCAAGTATCTTCTCAGACCACAGTGGAGTAAAACTAACTTTTAACAACAAACGGAAAATTATTAAAAGACATAGAATTTGGAAACTAAACAACATGCTCCTTAAGAACCACTGGGTCAGAGACTCACTCAAACAGGAAATTCAAATGTTCCTGGAAACTAATGAAAATGAAGACACAACCTATCAAAATATTTGGGACACAGCGAAAGCAGTACTGAGAGGGAAACTTATAGCCATACAATCACATATTAAACACCAAGAAGAAGCCCAAATGAATGACCTTACTACACACCTCAAGGACTTAGAGGAAGAGGAACAAAGGAACCCTAAAGCAACCAGAAGGACAGAAATCACTAAAGTTCGAGCAGAAATAAACAACATCGAAAATAAAAGAACCATACAAAAGATCAATGAAGCCAAATGTTGGTTCTTTGAAAGATTAAACAAAATTGACAAACCCCTAGCCAGACTCACCAAACAAAAAAGAGAGAAGACTCAAATTAATAGAATTGTAAACGATGCAGGAGATATCACAACTGACACCACAGAAATCCAGAGAATTCTGCGAAACTTCTATAAAGAACTATATGCCACCAAGCTAGAGAATCTGGAAGAAATGGAACAATTCCTAGAAACCTATGCACTTCCAAAACTGAACCAAGAAGAACTACAAAATCTAAATGCACCAATCACAGACAAAGAAATTGAAACCGTTATTAAGAATCTCCCCAACAACAAAAGTCCTGGACCAGATGGCTTCACAAATGAATTCTACAAAACTTTCAGGAAACAGTTAATACCCATACTTCTTAAGCTATTCCATAAGATTGAAGAAACAGGAATACTCCCACCTTTTATGAAGCCAACATCACCCTGATACCAAAAGCTGATAGGGACAGAACAAAAAAGGAAAACTACAGACCAATATCTCTGATGAACATAGATGCCAAAATATTAAACAAGATCTTGGCCAACCAGATACAGCAACACATCAAAAAGATTGTTCATCATGACCAAGTGGGATTCATCCCAGGAATGCAAGGCTGGTTCAACATCCGTAAATCAATCAATGTCATTCATCACATCAATAAAAGCAAAGCCAAAAACCACATGATTATCTCAATAGATGCAGAGAAAGCCTTTGACAAAATCCAACACCCATTCATGCTCAAAACTCTACAAAAAATGGGAATAGATGGGAAATAACTCAAGATAGTGGAGTCTATATATAGCAAACCTACAGCCAACATCATACTCAATGGAGAGAAGCTGAAAGCATTCCCCCTCAGATCGGGGACTAGACAGGGCTGTCCACTGTCACCATTACTCTTCAACATAGTATTGGAAGTTCTTGCCATAGCAATCAGGCAAGAGAAAGAAATCAAAGGGATACAGATTGGAAGGGAAGAAGTCAAGCTCTCACTATTTGCAGATGATATGATAGTATACATAGAAAGACCTAAAGAATCCAGTAGAAAATTACTGGAAGTTGTTAGGCAATATAGCAAGGTATCAGGCTACAAAATCAATGTACAAAAATCAGTGGCATTTCTTTATGCAAACACTAAATCTGAAGAAGAAGACATACAGAAATCACTCCCATTTACTGTTTCAGCAAAATCAATCAAATACCTAGGAATAAAGTTGACCAAAGAAGTGAAAGACTTGTATACTGAAAACTATGAGTCGCTACTCAAGGAGATAGAAACTGATACCAAGAAATGGAAAGATATCCCATGCTCATGGATTGGAAGAATAAATATCATCAAAATGAATATTCTCCCCAGAGCCATATACAAATTTAATGCAATACCCATCAAAGTTCCACCAGGCTTCTTTAAGAGAATAGAACAAACACTACAATCATTTATCTGGAACCTGAAAACACCTAGAATTGCCAAAACCATCTTAAGGAAAAGAAACAGAAATGGAGGCATCACACTCCCAGACCTTAAACTATATTATAAAGCCATCATCCTCAAAACAGCATGGTACTGGAACAAAAATAGGCATACAGACCAGTGGAACAGAATTGAAAGCCCAGAAGTAAATCCCAACACCTATGGGCATCTAATCTTTGATAAGGGGGCCCAAAGGATTAAATGGAAAAAGGAGGCTCTCTTCAATAAATGGTGCTGGGAAAACTGGGTTGAAACATGCAGAAGAATGAAATTGAACCACTTTATCTCACCAGAAACAAAAATCAACTCCAAATGGATCAAAGACCTAGATGTCAGACCAGAAACAATCAAATACTTAGAGGAAAACATTGGTAAAACACTTTCCCACATACACCTCAAGGACATCTTTGATGAATCAAACCCAATTGCAAGGAAGACCAAAGCAGAAACAAACCAATGGGACTACATCAAATTGAAAAGCTTCTGCACATCCAAAGAAACTATTAAACAAACAGAGAGACCCCTCACAGAATGGGAGAAGATCTTCACATGCCAGACATCAGACAAGAAACTAATCACCAAAATATATAAAGAGCTCAGCAAACTTAGCCGCAAAAAAGCAAATGATCCCATCCAAAAATGGGCAGAGGAAATGAACAAAACATTCACCACAGAGGAGATCCAAAAGGCTAACAAACATATGAAAAACTGCTCTAGGTCACTGATTGTCAGAGAAATGCAAATCAAGACAACACTAAGATACCACCTCACTCCTGTAAGAATGGCATACATCAAAAAGGACAGCAGCAACAAATGCTGGAGAGGATGTGGGGACAGAGGAACCCTTTTACATTGCTGGTGGGAATGTAAATTGGTACAGCCTCTGTGGAGAGCAGTCTGGAAAACTCTCAGAAGGCTAGACATGGACCTTCCATATGACCCAATAATTCCTATCCTGGGGTTATACCCCAAGGACTCCATAACACCCAATCAAAAAGAGGTGTGTACTCCTATGTTCATAGCAGCACAATTCATAATAGCTAAAACCTGGAAGCAACCCAGGTGCCCAACACCAGATGAGTGGCTGAGAAAGCTGTGGTATATATACACAATGGAATACTATGCAGCTATCAAGAACAATGAACCCACCTTCTCTGACCCATCTTGGACAGAGCTAGAAGGAATTATGTTAAGTGAACTAAGTCAGAAAGATAAAGATGAGTATGGGATGATCCCACTCATCAACAGAAGCTGACTAAGAAGATCTGAAAGGGAAACTAAAAGCAGGACCTGATCAAATTGTAAGTAGGGCACCAAAGTAAAAACCCAGTGGTGAGGGGTAGGCATGTAGCTTCCTGGGCCAGTGGGGGGTGGGAGTGTGCGGGAGGGATGGGTCACAGTCCTTTGGTGGTGGGAATGGTGTTTATGTACACTCCTAGCAAAATGTAGACATATAAATCAGTAGCTAATTAATATGAGAGGGGGAAATCAATTGTATGTCTCAAAGTTTCTCAAAAGACAAACTGAATCTTTTTAATATATAGGCTATGTATTTGATATGCGGACTCTCTCAAAAGCCTAGACCAAGTAGATTAGAAGCTTCCAATAGCACAGCTATATACAAGATACTGGGTACTGTCCAGCAAACCATAACAAAGGGACTTTTCAAAGTTAACCCAATTAACAAATAATGTGATGATAACATTAACTATTGATTGTCTTTTTGAACCCTAAGACAGCAGGAACCTCACATCTTCACTATAGAGCCCCTACTTCCCCCAGTCCTGGAACCCTTGGATAGGGCCCACTTTCCCGTATGCATCTCCCAATCCAAACCAAATAACATTGCATCTGCCGATTACAACCTAACCAAAGCAACGATTGCTACCTCAACATGCTTTACCTCAGAATGTATCCAGAGACTTCACGTGTGGAATGACAACCCTTCAGCTTCATTACTCGGGTGAGACCTTTCCTTTAATAGTACACTCTAATTTCATCTCAGGTAGTTCACTTTCTAACAAAGTCCCATAACCTAGATATACACCAGTTTCTGTGAGAGAGAGCTTATGTGCACACGTATCCATAAACTATAAAATATATACCTGAAAGCAGGATTACACTAGAGTTTGCAGTGAGTACCTCCCTAACACTTCCTCTCCACTATTCCAAGCTTGGGATCCATGATTGCTCAACAAATTGTTTGGCTTCATATGTTAACTCTCTTTTCAATCACCAGGTTCCAGATGCCACCAGGATGCTGGCTAGGCTTCCCTGGATTGAAGACCCCACCAATGTGTCCTGGAGCTCAGCTTCCCCAGAGTCACACCCTACTAGGGAAAGAGAGAGGCAGACTGGGGGTATGGACCAACCAGTCAACGCCCTTGTTCAGCGGGGAAGCAATTACAGAAGCCAGACCTTCTACCTTCTGCAACCCTCAACGACCCTGGGTCCATGCTCCCAGAGGGCTAGAGAATGGGAAAGCTACCATGGGAGGGGGTGGGTTATGGGGATTGGGTGTTGGGAATTGTGTGGAGTTGTACCCCTCCTACCTTATGCTTTTGTTCACTAATCCTTTCTTAAATAAAAAATTAAAAAAAAAAAAAAAAAGAAAGAGAATGAGGGGGAGAGGCAGTGACTGACCTAAGGTGCACAAATTCCTATGTTTTAGCCACTGGTCTCCACTTGTATGGGGGAAGCTTCATGAGAAGTGAAACAGGGCTGCAGGTGTTTCTCTGACTTTCCTCCTCTCTATCTAGTCTTTCAGTTTCTCTCTGCTTTAAAAAGAAAGAAGGAAGAAAGAAAGAGAAAGAAAGAGAATTAAGAGGAGAGATAAGGAGGGATACCTGCAGCGCTGCTCCACCACTCATGAAGCTTCCCTCCAGAAGGTGGGGACTGATTGGGGGGCTGAACCCAAGTTATCCCATTTTGTAATATGCAATCTACCAGTAATATGCATTACCTAGCCCCAACCTTCCAACTATCAATGACCCCCAGGATGAAGGGACGAAGGTAAGAGCCTAGAATGTGCATTGTCAGGAGCTGGGATTTTTTTTTTTCCCCTGGTGGTAGGAGAAGCAGCGCCTTGTGCATGTGTGATTTTATTGCTCTGGGCTGTTCTGTTCAGATGGAGACAAAGAGAGTGGGAGAGACAACACAGTATCAGAGCTCCCTTTGGTGCCATAGAACCTTCTGTGTGGTTCCAGTGCTCAAACCTGGGCTGCCTGCATGATAACGGCACGCATGGCACCCTACCCAATGAGCTATCTCTCTAGCTCAGAAACTGTTGCTGACTGAAGCACCTCTCTGATTCCCCGTGCCATTCCTTTTGGAGATTTCCAGTTAAATATTCTTTTTTTTTCTTTTTTCTTTATTTCCTTTTGTTGCCCTTGTTTTATTGTTGTTGTTATTGATGTCGTTGTTGTTGGATAGGGCAGAGAGAAAGGGAGAGAGGAGGGGAAGACAGAGGGGGAGAGAAAGACAGACACCTGCAGACCTGCTTCTCCGCTTGTGAAGTGACTCCCCTGCAGGTGGAGAGCCGGGGGCTTGAACCGGGATCCTTATGCCAGCCCTTGCTCTTAGCACCACCTGCACTTAACCTGCTGTGCTACCACCTGACTCCCTCCAGTTAAATATTCTCTAGGTAAATGCTTTATAAAAATAATGTTAAATGGGTCTTTTAGGGGGATCTAAACTGTTCTGTAAGTAAGAATTATATATTTTTTTAAATAAGAACTTTAAGACTTAGGGAAATTTATTTCTACAAGGTTATTAGAGTTAAGTAGGTGGGCTCACAATCAAGATTCAGACCTTCAAGCCTCCATTTCAGAATTCTTTCCACTTAGCCTTTGCTCTTTTCCTACTCAGATTGGCTTGCCAACTGAAAAGTTTGGGTTTTTCTACACTGGTGACATGGAACCACCAACTGGTTCATCAGAGGACTGGAATTTGCTGTTGTTCTTTGTAAAGAGATCATTTGGATGGTTCTGAGGTCTGTGAGTGGGGTGGGGGAGCAGGGAGGCAGCCATAATGTTATCACTTTTCATCAATGACCTTCAGATGTGCTATATGAGTTCAGAGGCATAGACAAATTCAGTTGCACTATGGAGGGACATGTTGGAGAGATTTTCACAATATGGAATTCCAGGGACTAGATGGTGGTGCAACTGGTTGAGCCCATATGTTACAATGTGCAAGGACCTGGGTTCGAGCCCCTGGTCCTCAGCTGTAGGGGGAAAGCTCTGCAAATGTTGAAGCCATGTTGTAGGTGTTTCTCTGTATCTCTCCCTCTATTGCCCCATTCCCTCTCAATTTCTGGCTGTCTCTATCCAATAGAAAAAGATAATAAAAATATTAAAAAAAAAGAAACTCCACAGAATAATTAAGTCAAATAGGTATGGTGGGCACTGGGGGTGGGGGGAAGGCCAGTGTAGTACTAATCTCAGGTTGGAAGGTTAGGATAGGAGTGGGAGCTAATGAATAAGGGCAAGAGACTGGCTTACTTTAATAATGACTCTCTAGTCACTATCAGGCCACTCCACCAGCTGAAGCCCTAGTTGGGGAGTACTGAGCTTCCCAAACAGACATGACGGGCATAGATCTAAAATAGATCCCTCTCTACATTGCTACTGGTCATATCTCTCAGGAAGAATACAACAGACCCCTTTGTGGGCCCCCATAGGACCTTGCCCTCAACATGGATTAACAACGGTAGAGAATGTTCCATCTTCCAAAGGAAGTCTGGACAAGACTCTTATCTTCCACCAGAGGAAAATGGGTCCTGAAATTGGGGAAGCTTGGAATGTTCCTATTCATGACCACAGAATGTGAGCTTAGATCTATAGGGATGCAGAGGTCACATAGGTTCCTAAGCTGAAAGATCAAATTGATGGGGTTTACAGTCAACAATATTTATACAGCTTTCCCATATTTGGGAGCTACTCTCTTCCCTGATCCAGCTTTCTGATCCTTTTTCTAGCCACGACATTATCTCCCCAGACAATAACTTGGATCCATCTGCACATCAGATGTCAGGCTCAGGGAAAAAAAAACTAGTATGGTCATAGCCTCTTTGGAATATAACTAAAATAGGCCTACTAACTATCTACAAATAGGAGACCGCCCCCCTCAACTCTTCATATGAACTTTTCCAGCCTTTAGGTTCATGATTAGTCAATAATATTTTTTGGCTCTATATGCTAACTCTTTTTTTAGCCACCACTTTCCAGATGCTACCATGATGCCAAATGGACCTCCCTGGGCAGGCAACCTCACCAATGAGTCCGGAGCCCCACTTTCCCAGAGCCCCACCCCACTAGGGAAAGAGACAGGCTGGGAATATGGATTGCCAATGCCCATGTTCAGCAGGGAAGCCAGACCTTCCACCTTCTGCACCCCATAATGACCCTGGATCCATACACCCAGATGGATAAAGAATAGGAAAGCTATCAGGGGATGGGAGGCGAAACGGAGTTCTGGTGGTGAGAATTGTGTGGAGTTGTACCCCTCTTATATGCTTATACGTTTTTGTCAGTGTTTTATTTTTAGAAATAAAAATATAAAAAAATTAGGAGTGGGAGCTAATATAGAGAATAAGGATCAAACCTTGGGGGTGTCATCTCAAGCTTAGAGATAGGCTGCATTTGGAAGACATCTAGGAGGGAGATGTTTATCCAAGACTGGACCTCAGGGAGACACCACTACTAAGAATACGATGTGGAGCTGTCACATGCAATGAGCAGTGACAATGAACACTGCAGGAAATGAAGTTGGTGTCCTGGGAGAGCTCCTAGAAAGGGAAGAAAGTAAAGTCTGAACCCAGGAAAACTGTCCCTGAAGGTGGTTAGAGAAAAGTTAGAAGGGTGAGGGAATAAGAAAAAAATAAAAAAGCACGTGATGGTTCAAGAGGTGGCACAGTGGATAAAGAGTTGGACTCTCAAGCATGAATTTCTGAGTTTGATCCCCAGAAGCACATGTACCAGAGTGCTGTCTGGTTCTCTTTCTCTGGGGATGGGTAGTGGCTTACCCAGTAGAGTGCACATGTTACAGTGTACATGGACCTAGGTTCAAGTCCCTAGTACTCACCTATGGTTCAAGGAGTAAGGAAAGCTTCATGAGCAGTGAAAGAATGCTATAGGTCTCTCTCTTTCTCACTCTCTCTCTCTCTCCATATGTATCACCCGTTCCTTCTCAATTTCTCTAAAACAAACAAGAAAATTAATCAATAATAATAATAATCATGGAACCAAATGACCTGCATTAAAACTCTGGTTTTGAGTATCAATCTAGCAAACTAGGGTTCCAGGTGACCAGAGTGGGTATAAGAAAGAAAAGCTTTGGTTGGATGCATATGTTACAGTGCGCAAGGACCCAGGTTCGAGCCCCTGCTCACGAGTGCTGAAGAAGGGTTGCAGGTGTCTCTCTCCTCTATTTTCCCCTTCCCTCTCAATTTCTGGCTGCCTCTATCTGTTGTTTTATCCGGGCTGGCTTCATGGGTGGGTAACAGTGATGACCAGAGACACACGGCTGGGCTGAGAACACAGTTTAATCTTTATTCACGAACGGGCAAATCACACCATGTGCTTTTCTCCATCATCCTCTCTCCACTGCTGCTGCTGGGACTCTGCCCGTCCTTAGCATAGGGGGCGGGGAGAAAATGGGGTGTGAAACTAGCAAGGGGCAAACCAATTCTTCTCAGAGGTCGGGGGGAAGGGAACATACCAACAATTCCCCCTTCTGTTTTTAACTAAATGACCACAGTATCAGGGGTGTGGGGTGAACAGAAACCTATATCGTACAGGCATTTTCAAAAAAGAAACTGGCACAAACATGGAGAAACATGTAAGCAAGTAACAAGAACAACAAATGGCGCCCACGTGGACCTGACCTGCGCATCTCTCAGATAAGTGAAGACAATTTGGCTACCTATGTACTATGGCCTTCTCTTCTGCTTGTGAAGAGCTCTCCAAAGGCGTCTGCCCTTTCTTCAGGAGACTGTTTTGCTGTTTCTGGACCATTTATCTCTGGACCACTCTGTGGTTTCTGCCCAACGCCAGCCCGCAGGAGCAGGCTTTCCACCTCGTGGCGCAGGACATAGGGAGTGGGCTCCCCCCATGCTGCTTGGCCACTGGGAGCAGGGCAGCAGACATGGCAGGGCCATGGGGCAGGGCCGTGGCGGCCTATCATGGCCACCACCCCGGGGCACCTCGGCCTGCGCCTTCTGCATGGCTGGCCCGCCTGCCCTCCTGCTATGAAGTTTGGACAGATGCCGGACCACCTGGAGACCGCGGGCTCCCTGCCGAAACTGGGCCCCCTGGCCAAGATCCTCAGCTCGGGTCTGAAGGCAGACGAGCTAGAATACGCAGAGATTCATGCAGAGATCGCAACCTGCAATTCCTAGAAGTGAAGTTGCCCAAGAGGCCACCACCGGACAACGCACTCCCAGAACGGCTAAGACAGTATAGATCTAAATTCGTGTTTAAAATGACATGTCTTTGTAACAAAAGTTTCTCTCCTTATATATTGAAGACCATGTGTATGTGTGTGTTTAAAGTTTGGTAACATTAACTTTAAGGTTAAGAATATAACTTTAAGGCTAAATTCTTACCAGGCAAAGTTAAATGAAAAAGGTTTTCAACGTAATTCTCATAAAGATAAAATTAACTTACATTTAAAGTCTGAGGTAAAAATTAGTTAACAATCAATATATTTTAACTAAGTTGGTCTAAACAAAACCTGCACACACCTAGGGTTTGTCTCCATCTTAAATGGGTGTAACAAAAGGTTAAACAGACTTGTTGATATGTAAAACTCTCAATTACCTTCCCTATTAGAAATGGTAGATTACACAATGGCTATGCTAATGATACTCATGCCTGAGGTTTTCTTTCCTTGATTCTCATGTTTACCTTTTCACATTCTATTGTTTAAACTTTAACCAACCTTAAAAATCATTCTAAAAAAAGACTTCTAATTGTAATAGTTATCAATTGTGATAAACTTCTAACCTGCTACAAGTTTGTTTCATAGTAAGTAAATTGCAGCTGTCAAGTTCTCTACAGAAAAGCAGAATTCTGGCAGCGGACCTTCCTCATACAACGCTCCACCCCCTGGCATTCTTCCGTGGACATCTGCTTTCGACTGGCACTCCTACTGGACTCACTGGTACACCCTTAGACACTTTGCACAAAAGTGCTGCTATATTTCTCAAACACTGACTGCAGCCAGCTGCCTTTGGGACTCTAGGCCGTTCCCCGCCCCCATGCTATAAAATGCCCGTCGAGGCAAGTATGCCCCCCAGAGACAGGAAATGTTTTTTTTTAAGCTGATAAAGTTTTGCCCACAGAGGCAAAAAAATGGCCCCCTTAGGCCCTCCCTTGGCAGCACACTGGTTCTTGTTACTTGCTTACATGTTTCTCCATGTTTGTGCCAGTTTCTTTTTTGAAAATGCCTGTACGATATAGGTTTCTGTTCACCTCACACCCCTGATACTGTGGTCATTTAGTTAAAAACAGAAGGGGGAATTGTTGGTATGTTCCCTTCCCCCCGACCTCTGAGAAGAATTGGTTTGCCCCTTGCTAGTTTCACGCCCCGCTTTCTCCCCGCCCCCTATGCTAAGGATGGGCAGAGTCCCAGCAGCAGCGGCAGAGAGGGTGATGGAGAAAAGCACATGGTGTGGTGATTTGCCCGTTCGTGAATAAAGATTAAACTGTGTTCTCAGCCCAGCCGTGTGTCTCTGGTCGTCTCTGTTACCTGCCCGTGAAGCCAGCCCAGATCAAACAACATCTATCCAATAAATAAATATAATTAAAAATAAAAGAAAGAAAAACTGCCTCCAAGCATAGGCATCCATGCATCCATGCAGATCCATCAATATAGTCCTTGAGCATATTCCATGTGGAGGAGGCATACGCAACCCTGAATGGTGAGAAAGATGAGTGGGGGTCAAATGGTCTGGGAAGTCAGTCCAGGGATCCATCACATACTTACCACAATGAGTGCAACCACAGAGAGTGTGTAGTAGATGGAATCCCTCAGCAGGCACCAGGAGGAAAGAGCCACAACCTATGGAAGAGAAGGGAAAACAGTGAGAAACAAGGAGTCAAGCTGCAAAGGAGCATGGTAAGGTCTAGGAGGTGCTGGCCAGGGACAGGGTGAAGCACAACCATGATTTTTCTGTCTTCCATTCTGGACTCAGTGATTCTACCAGTAGGTATGAATTTACTGGGTATTTTGAGTATATGAATCTGAATTCTTCCTTTTATTGATCTAACTTGGATTTAAAATATTGTAAGATTTGGGGCGAGGTGGCATACCTGTGTAAGTCCACACATTACAGTGTTCAAGGACCCAGGTTCAAGCCCCTGGTCCCCACCTGCAGGGGAAAAGCTCATTAGTGGTGAGGCAGTGTTGCAGGTGTCTCTCTTTATTTCCCTCTCTCCTCTCAATTTCTCTCTGTATCTATCCAATAATAAATAGAAAGGATTTAAAAATTAAAAAATTTAAATACTGTAAGATTTTAGGAATATGGGTATCTATTTATCTGTCATCTCCAATACACCACGCCCATCACCAAAATTCTTATGCCATAACACCAAATGAAACCCAGCACTAGCTCCTGCCCACCCTCCACATTCCTTCTGAAAACCACCATAGTTTTCAGTCTTAATTATTACATTTACTTAGTTATCTATATTCTATACATGAGTAAAACCATCTGGTGGTTGTCTTTTACTTATTTCAGTTATCACAATCACCTCCAGTAAGTCTTCTGAATAGCAGACGCCAGGATGAGATTAAACCTCAACAATTTGATTAGGGAAGGAGAAGGCATGAGAGCAAATGTGGAGGGAGCTGAGGAAATCATGAGGGCTATCCAGTAGGATGGGGATTCTGATCCCAGCAAAGGAGAGAGGGAAGGTTGGGTGATCCCATTCCAGGCTGCTGAAACCTTTAGAGCCACTCACCTATCAGAGGAGTCCCATTTCTCTGCTAACGTCAAGGTGATGAGCAAAGTTGGTACACCCATGTGAATGTGAGAAGGGGCCTGTGCAGGCCCGATTTGCAGCTCTCTCCTGGTCCCCTCCTCCCATTTCTGTTAAGTGGCTGACCTTGTCACCATTATACCCCTAGCTCAGTCTGAATTTTTAAAAGATTAATTTGCATTTTGACGTGGAGAAAATGTAAATCATAGCAGTTGAGTTAAAGATACATTGGCTCTACTAAGCCTAAACTAATGGACATATCATATTGCTGGAGGTCTGCCAGCATTGGGTCTGCTGTGTTCAGACTTCCTGCGGGAGAAGTCCCTCCACCCTCCCCACCTATCATCATCTTATCAAATCATGTAATGGCCATTTGAAAAAAAAATCCACCCCTATTCCACAGTCTATATCTGAGGGATGCTGCATATATCCTTGGATTTGCAAAAGAGGGCACGTTTCTGAAAGCAGTGGGGAAGTGTTCAGTGTCAGATCAGATGGGGGTCCTGGGATGCCACCACAACTGTCTCTCCATTTCCCTAGACAAGTGAGAGTTCCCCAGTGCCACCGATTATCCAGCTGCCTTTGTCCTTGGCCTCATCAGTGATAAAGGACACAGCAGAAACTGGCTCTCTGCTGGCCCAGTGACAAGCATCCACTGCACCAAAAACACTAAGAAAAGGGGCAGTAACAGGAGGGCAGCTTTTGGTGCCTCCTCTCTCCCTGACTGCTGGGTCTGTCTGTGAAGAAAAGGCCAGGCAACGTCAAGCTTGAGGAGGCTTTCTGGATTTAAATAACATGAAAGATATGACTTAAATAGAACCATAAATGAATAATGAGGCCAGTCTCTTTCCAGTAACATATTTTTCCATTTGTTATAGGGACATGAAGGTATTTTCTGTTGCTAGTTTTGCCTCATTGGGGTTCTTATTTGCAGATCAATGATACTAATGACCGGGTTGTTAAGAAGTGGGCATGCCCCACC